>NC_064848.1:73064078-73364078 GCF_024139225.1 Suncus etruscus | reverse complement strand
AGAGGTGGAAGATGTTGATCTGATTGGCTTTAGACAGCATCACAGAACCTTCAAAGACTAAACCAGGAAAAAAAAAAAAAAAGAAATGCTGGCACATGTACAGGCTACAAAACAGTAATCAAAAGCCTCCATATAAACAAAAGCCCAAGGCCATATGGTTTCATGAGTAAATTCTACAAAACTTCCAAGGAGGAAAGGATATCCATACTGCTAAAACTCTTCCAAAAATTTAAAGGTGGGAATTGACCTACACAAATTTTATGGGAACAATATCATCTGGTCTCCAAATTTAAAGGAAGAGAGAGAATGGCATGATGAAACAAAACTTAAGATTTATATCTTTGATGAACATAGATGCAAAAATCATCAACAGAATCTTGGCAAATTAAATACAATGATATATCAAGAGCATTAGTTACTGTGGTTAAATAGGATTTATTTCATAAAAAAATTCACCATTCATTCCAGGGATGCAAGATGGTTCTTTACATTCAAATCAATTAATATAATATGCCATATCAAAAAAGCAAGGTAAAATATAGTATCATACTAATACATAAGGAAAAAAGAATATCAAGTACTCATTTTTAATAAAAAAGAACACTAAATAAATTGGACATAAAAGAACATGCCTTAATATAATAAAGACAATATATGCCAAACACACAACTTACATCATACAAAGTAGTGAAATACTGAAAGACTTCCTAACATCTAGTACAAAGTACAACAGATATTTACTCTTACTACTACTCTTCAACAGAGTATTGGAAGTTCCAGGCAAAGCAATTAGACAAGAAAAGAGATAGAGAAAAGAATCTCAAATCAAAAAGAAGTAGAACTATCACTATAGGTGGTATAAATATAATTTTTAAATCAAAAGATTTACAAAGTTATTCATAGTTAGGCTATAGACATACAATATTCCAGCACCAATCTTACTACCAGTGTCAACTTCCCTCCATCACTGTTCTCAGGTTTCCTCCCCTATCTCTCTTTTGTTGGGCTCCACATGCCACAATCCAACCCCGAAAAAAATGGATAGGTCAGGAGGAGCATAGCCACAAAGAACCAATAATCCAAGCTAGGCATTAGGGTGAAAAATGTAGGATCGGAAGGTTTTCAACCTTGTGGTGGTCAGTACACCAGCACCAATAGCTTTTATTACCATACAGTCCACCCAGAGGCCCGCAGAAGGTCCAATAGCAAAGTACCTATATCTAAATAATGCACTGTAGGTGGGCTTTTACATTTCAAGATCCTTGGGTGAAGAGCAGAAGGAGTCAAAGTCTTTGTATTGGAATAGAATAATGTGTGACTTAACACTCTCTCTCGGCCTGCCATCTTGACAGACACCCTTTTAAATTTGGTTGTTAATAACCTTTATGGAAAGCGATATGGAGATTCCTTCACAAACTGGAAATTGAGCTTCCATACGATCCAGCTATACCACTCCTGGGAATATACCCAAGGAACACAAAAATACAATACAAAAATCCCTTCCTTACTCCTATATTCATTGCAGCGCTATTTACAATAGCCAGACTCTGGAAACAACCAAGATGCCCTTCAACAGATGAGTGGCTGTAGAAACTGTGGTATATATACACAATGGAATACTATGCAGCCATCAGGAGAGATGAAGTCATGAAATTTTCCTATACATGGATGTACACGGAATCTATTATGCTGAGTGAAGTAAGTCAGAGGGAGAGAGAAAGACGCAGAATGGTTTCACTCATCTATGGGCTTTAAGAAAAATGAAGGACATTTTTAACAGTATCTCAGAGACAAGAGAGATGATGGCTGGTAGGTGCAGCTCAGGACATGAAGCTCATCACATAGAGTGATGAGTGCAGTTGCAGAGATGACTACACTGAAAACTATCATAACAATGTGAATGAATGAGGGAAGTAGAAAGCCTGTCTCGAGTACAGGTGTAGGGGGGTGGGGAGGAGGGAGATCTGGGAAATTGGTGGTGGGAATGTTGCACTGGTGAAGGGGGGTGTTCTTTACATGACTGTAATCATACAACTATAATCATGCTTGTAATCACGGTGTTTAAATAAAGATATAAAAAAAATTTGGTTGTTAAAGTCTGGGTCTCATGATTTCAGTCTTGTTGACTCTGTGGTTTGAATATTTAGCTTTGTCTTTCCTTACACTTCTTGATGTACTTGAATTCCATTGACATTCACCCTCTATTATTATTTCATATTTGTCTATGCCCTATTCTCCATTCTATTTATTTTCTTCTACTCTCTGTATTCTGGGGCCAAAGGTGACTTAAGCATCTCCCTTTTAAGCCATTCCCTCAAACCATTATTCTAGATACCGCATAAAAGCGATACCATCTTGTATTTATCCTTCTTCTGTCTTACTTCACATAAGATGATATCTTAAAGTTCCATCTATGTTGCATGAATTGCATGATTTCATCATCTGATAGCCGAGTGCATTCCAATGTGTATATTCACCACACATTCATGATCAGTTCATCTGTCATTGGACATCTAGGTTAATTCCAAATCTTATCTATTGTACTGTGTGTTACAATAAATAATGATGTGTATACGTGCTTTAATTATTTTCTGTCCTGGAGATATATACCCAAAAGTGAGACTGCTGGATCATATGGGTGCTCAATTCCTTAAATAAACCCTAAAGATTCCAAAAATAAAATAAAACAAAACTTCTAAAAATAATTGAAAATATATGTTGAAAATCAATTTATATAAATCTGCTACATTTCTCAGTACAATGAGTTAGAAGGAAATGTAAAGAATATGAATCAATTTGTAACTATTTCCAAAAAAATGTGAATGTGGATTCAGTGGAAAGTACATAACTTGCATGTGTACTGCCCTGAATTAAACCTCTGGGGCAAATGCCAACCTCATGCCCACACAACCCATTAATCATGTTTGACATGCCTGGGTCCTGAAACCATCTGGGGTCACCCTCACAACTGAAAACTGAAAAGGTAAAATATCTGGGTATTAATCTAACAATGGAGGTAAAAATCAAATACTGAAAACTTTATATTACTGAGTTGAAAGAATATGGCTCTTTCAATATTTTAATATTAAAAAAGCATTTATAAAAGACAAATAAAAAGATTCATCAGCACAAAAATCGTATATGAGTTGCTCATAAAACCAACATTCATAAATACCCCTATGTATAAACAATCAAATGTCCATCACCTAATGAATGGATTATACAGTTATACAATGGATCACAATTTAAAAAATTAAATAGTAGTATTTCTACATGAAGATGGTCTTTGAAAATAGTATGGTGAATGAAGAAAAGTAGTCACAAAAGGCACATATTGGGCAGGTGAGGTGGATAAGAAGAGTAACTGTGTGGCAATAATAATATAAAGTATGTTATGGTGATGACTACTCAATTCTGTAACTGAAGAAAACACTAAAATGAGTAAAACATTTGCAAACTGAATTATGTCCCTCAAAAGTTGATTAATACAGGAGAGATATTACAAGTGCTACAGTGTTTGTTTTATATACTGTCAGCCCTGGTTCAATCCCCAGCATCTCATATGGTTTCTGAAGAACTCCAGGAGTGATCCTGAACATAGCATCAGGAATAAACTCTGAGCACTGCCAGGATTGTCTAGTAGTTATAAATAAAAGTAAAAGCTGTGGGGCCGAAGAGATAGCATGGAGGTAAGGCATTTGCCTTGCATGCAGAAGGACAGTGTTTCAAATCCTAGCATCCCATATGGTCCCCCAAGCCTGCCAAGAGTGGGTTCTGAGAGCAAAGCCAGGAGTAACCCCTGAGCACTGCCAGGGTGACCCCCCCAAAAAAGCTGTTTAACAGAAACACTAAACATATCTGGTAACATAAAACATGTAAAATGTTCACTAAACATATAGTCAGGGTATGTTATAAATTCAGTGACTCCTAAGAGTAGTCATATCCTAAATGTTCAGGTCATGTAAGGCAGAGTTCATCCTTGTCCATTTCCAGTCCAAGAAATCAAAGCGAGTTCTAGAATAATCTATAGAAATAAACACAACTTTATAGGTTGATCATTACCTCTAAATCACTTCCTCTTAAAAAGATCCCAACTCACTCTCCTTAAGACCCCTTGTCTTGTTGAGTGACAATTACTTTTGGACTTATTGACCTCACTTTTTGTTTTTGCTTCTTTCTATGAATCTATTCTGTGACATCCCTCAAAACCCAAGATAATAACCACACATATTTCCTAAGATTCTATATCAAAGTTTGCATGTCACATAAGAAAGATTCTTTGGTTTACATTCTAATGTGAAAACTTGTAGAGGACGCCTCTTATTGGCACAATTAAAAAAGTCAAACTCTTGATTTAGAAATAGTGCCAGACCAAATTGCTCAGAGAGGGATTCTGCTTATATGGCAAAGGTGTTTGCTGCTAATGTGGTCTAATTGGTACTTTTTTGAGATAGGCTACAATATTTCCAAATAGCTTTGAGCCCATGTCATGCACATCAGTGTCACACAGTATAATTGTGACTAAAATATGTTGACTTTGTAGCTCAACAGAGTTTGAATTTCTGAAGGAAAAACATCAGGGCATTTTTATTTCCTGTACTAAGCTCATTGCCTCTAGTGTATCAAAGAAATCCTTGAATCGAAACCAAATTGATGGGATGGAGGTAGGGCATTTGCCTTGCATACAGAAGAACAGTGGTTAAAATCCTGAGATCCCATATGTTCCCCCGAACCTTCCGGGAGCGATTTCTGAGTATAGAATCAAGAGTAATTCCTGAGCACTGCCAGGTGTGACCCAAAAACAAAAAACAAACAAACAAACAAAAAGATATTATAGCAGTTAAGGCAGTTGCCTTGATTGTGGTTTAGCTGAGTTTGATTACCAGCAGCCCATATGATCCACCGAGCTTGCCAGAAATTACCCTGAGCACAGAGCCTGGAGTAAATCATTAGCAAAGCCAGATGTGACTACTACACCACAAAAAAATTGAATTGAAGGTCAGAGAGTTAGTGCAGGAAGTAAGACACTTGCCTTGCATGCAACTAATCCTAGTTTGTTCCCTGCCACTGTTTAAGGTCCTCTAATAGCCACCAAGTGTCCCTCTTGAGCACAGGGAAATTTTAGTCCTTCTGCATGGTAGGAATTATCATGGTAGACCTTGCCTGAAAAGTACTCCCTATCTGTCCAGATCCTGGAATTTGAAAACAGAATAGACAGTAGTATCCTAATACATCCTACAGGCTTAGCACAAACTGTTGTTCCCCCAAGAACCACAAACACCTGAATATTTGTCACAGACATTTCCTATATAAACACTCTCTAGATGTTCTAGAAAATGACTTTGGAGCAAGAGTTCTTTTGTGTACAAAACTGAGAATCAGTTTCATTAGTATGACAGGGGTAAATTCTTTGAAATCAGCTATTCATGGCAAACATAATTTATCTTCTATGTTATTCAGTTATTAGAGCTACAGATTGGAGGATATTAAAACCACATCATCCTTATGAACAAACTATAAAATTAATTAGGCAATATCAAAGGAGGAGTTCTGAGATTTATATATACATATACTCAGTTTGCTATTATGAATCTTAGAAATATTTTTTGTTATTTTAGTTAGAAAATCTAATCATTAATACATAAAACAAATGAAAGTATAGACCTTGCATTCAACATGGCATGTTTCAAATATTTTCTTTAAAATAGATTATGGAATTTAAAATAGAGAATGCTATATGGTAAACAACTACTCCCCCATCCCTTAAGGGGCTATTTCTTACTAATGTGAAGGTAGTTTTCAATAACATTTTGATTCAGTCTTTCATTAAAGATCTACCTTGAGTATGCAATTGATTTTTGTTAGTCCCTAGAGTGCATACTTAAAAGAAGCCTTATCATATTTATTTTAAGAGGTTTCTATTCTTTTATGAAATACACTTGATTCATATGAAACACAGGAAAAAAGGAGGGGAAAGCATCACCTAAGTGGTATTGTTTTCATAGTCAATCTTATATTACATTTAAAAATACTAGCTATTCAATTCTGAACCGTGGATTCTTTGAATCTTGCTTATTGTCCTAGCTTGGCTATTTTTTAATATCCTTTACAGATCTAAAAATGCATCACCTAGAAGATTTGTTTTTAATAATATTTTGGGGGTTTTTTGGGGGGGCACACTCAGTGACGCTCAGGGGTTACTACTGGCTAAGGCAAGGTGGACGCCTTACCGCTTGTGCCACTGCTCTGGCCCTGTTTGTAATAAAATTTTTGTGTTCAATACTTAATTCAGCTAAATTTTGTTTTGTTTTGTTTTGGGGCCACACCCAATGATGCTCAGGGGTTACTCCTGGCTATGCGCTCAGAAATCACTCCTGGCTTGGGGGAACCATATGGAATGCCAGAATCAAACCGAGGTCCCTCCTGGATCAGCCCTGTACAGGTAAATACCTTACCACTGAGCTATGGCTCTGGCACCTCAACTAAATTTTTTAAAATATTATATACTTAAAAGTATATAATACTCTTTATTGTTCAATTCAGATTTTATCCTATTAATTTCTATTAACTAAATCCAACCCCCCCAAAGCAAGAATGGCCACATTTTCTGTGCAATATAGCAAATGTCAACTTTATTTTCTTAAGGTTAACTTTGTAGTTAAACCTAAATCCGATCTAAATTCATCACATGACAAAATAATTTTCTCTTTGCATCACTGGCTTCCAAATATGCATTAATATGCACACATAAACACATACACAGAATTTTCCATGCACAAACCACATTACAATTATAACTCCTTCCTTGAAAACACAAGATTTTGTTGTTCAATTCAAACCTTGTATTTAAAAGAAAAATAAGTTACCGAAAAATATCGAGATGAGGGGCTAGAGATATAGTACTGTGAGTAGAGTAGGGCATTTGCTTTGCATGCTGCCAACCTCGGGTTCAATCACTGACATCTTTATGGTCCCAAGCTTACTGGGAGTGATTCCTGAATGCCAAGCCAAGAGTAACCTTTGGGGGCTGGAGCGGTGGTGCAAGGGATAACGCATCTACCTTGACCATGCTAGCCTAGGATGCCAGCATCCCATATGGTCCCCCAAGCCAGGGGCGATTTCTGAGCGCATAGCCAGGAGTAAGCCCTGAGTGTCACCGGGTGTGACCGAAAAACCAAAAAAGAAAAGAGTAACCTTTGGACACCACTGGGTATGCCACCCGAAGTAGATAAATAAATAAAAATCTAGACGACTTAAATTGAATAATTTAAAGAATAGGAAAATTAAAAATTAAAAAGCTGAATAGATAACCTTAAGGACTCAAAACAGGTGTAATCAGTGACACACTGATTTCAATTCCCAGAAAGCACCGTAAAATATGTAATCAATGTGCAGGTTGCTGTATAAGTATTTTGCATAGCAGTTGCTGAAGCTCCCTTCTCCCTTCCACAATCCTTTCTGAGTCACTGCCCATCTGGCAGCATTTACTCTACCCACTCTAAGAAATGATATCCAGGCACTAATTCAATGGACGTAACTGATTTGATCTCAGGGACACACCTGCAATATACCAAATATACATCAATGAAAGCATTGCATTTTCTTCATTTTCTTAAAACTACATATATGTCTCCATCTAAACAAAGTGTGCCTGCCCATGCTCACTGTGCTTACAAAGGCAATGCCAGACAAGTTAAGTCACACTCATGCTCTTTGCTCTTTGTCATTTAGCTACATACAAGCTTCAGTGGATTTCCCCTCTTCACACATGGAAACATCACCCAGTTATATTTCTGCTATTATCTAGTCTTTACTTTTCTCTTTGAAGTTTCAGTACTTCGCTGTTCATCTTAAGCAGTCATAGAATCGGATAATGTTGATAAATAACACAGAGGGGGAGAAATATCTTTCATCTACCCTTACTGTGTTTATTTCTAATTTCTATTGGAAAATTTAATTTCTTATAGAAAATGCAGGGCTGAAGATGTCATAATTTATATAACTCCCTACTCCATCCAATTCAATTCAGAAGCTAGAAAGAAGGAAAGAAGTTTGAAGGTACATCTGGTATAAGATAGTAAATTAAATACATGCATTTTGTTCTGCTCCCTCTCAAACCCCATTAAATATCAAGTAAAAATTTTTTCATGCATGAATTCACAAAGGAAAATGGGAAACTAGACAATAAACCAAAAGCTGTGCACTAAAAAGTGAATGCATGGATAGTAACTGACTTATTCAAGAAAGCAGAATTCTAAATTAGTTGCAAGGAAAGACAAGAAACAATTCGCTTCACATTGCAAAACTGCCCAGCAGGCTTGGGAACTGATGCCACAGATATTTCTGAAAGAAAGAAAGAAGATGAAGCTAAGTGCATTAAGAGTTAAAAATATCTAGGAAGCAGTTGACTCTCTCAAATACTACCTTATTATCTTTTCTCGATTTTGGCAGAACTTTGAGCCAAGTTTATTTTAATGAGCCAACTTTATTCTTAGAAAAAGGATCAGACAGAGGGGCCGGGCGGTGGCGCTAAAGGTAAGGTGCATGCCTTGCCTGCGCTAGCCTTGGACGGACCGCGGTTCGATCCTCCGGTGTCCCATATGGTCCCCCAAGCCAGGAGCAACTTCTGAGCACATAGCCAGGAGTAACCCCTGAGCGTTACCGGGTGTGGCCCAAAAACCAAAAAAAAAAAAAAAAATAAAAGGATCAGACAGGAACACTAGGCACAGTAAAAAGTAGGGAACTATATTAAAACTTGGGAATTGGGGACAGAGAGATGCGGTAGGGTGTTTCCTTGCATGTAGCCGACCCAGGATGGACAGTGGTTCAAATCCCAGCATCCCATATGATCCCCTGAGTTTGCCAGGAGTGATTTCTGAGTGCAGAGCCCAGAGTAACCCCTGAGAGCCATTGGGTGTGACCCCCAAAACAAAATAAAACAAAAAACAACTTGAGAATAATAAAACATTTGCATTATCAGATCTTAGAAGCTTTCAGAGATTGGGAGTCAATTAGGAAATTGTAAAATTCTTACTGGGAATTATAACCAAAAGGGAAAATTATAAAGCTGCTGATATTAGAAAGAATTCCAGGAAGACTGATCATACTACAGATAAGATCAAAATCAATAAGCCTCTGGGGAGGTAGACATGGCAGGCAGAATGGCTTTTTCTAGAAGGCAGTATGTAAAATTATTTGGCTCTTTATCCACATGCATAACTTTGAAAAAACAAAATAAAAGAATATACATATGAGAGTATAGGACATAAATTAGTATAGGACATAAATTAGAGGAAGAAAGGAATAAGAATTGAAAGAGTAGGATATGAAAATAAAGTTTGGTTGAAAAGGAAAGAGACTAGAATAAGTATTAGTAAAAATGAACAAGGCTTTTTTATGCATTTAATTTTTTTTGCATTTATTTTTTTTTTATTTTGCTATTTGTTGTTTGGGGACCACATTTGCTCAGGGTTAACTCCTGGTTCTGTGCTCAGGGACCAATTCTGGTCCTAAAAGGGCTAGCTGTCTGCAAGGCAAGCACCTTAAACACAGTGCTATGTCTCTGGTCCCATAGAGTACTCCATAGTTATTACATAGTTAATAAATTTTAGCTTTTAGGACTCTTTATGTTGCAATGAGATAAATTTTTGCACATTTACAAATTTTTTAAATTTCATAATCATGAGTAGTCTTTGTGTAGAAAGAGATGGCAACAATTGTGAAAAGGCTCAGGGTGACATACTTGAATCAATGTAGCATGGAACAAGCATACAGGGAGATATGTTTGGAGAAGATTTATGCAATCCTACCCCTGCTACCAAATTCCCAGAACACTTGCAATAGATTTTGAATCAATTTCACTTAGAGACAGGGAGGTGTAGCTGCTGACTAGATTTATGTTTTAACTTGCATGTACCAATGCTGCTGCCTTGTTTCACTCTATAATTCAGAGAATCTGAAACTTATTTGGCCTATCCATTCCTTTTGAGAAAAAAAAATTACACAGTGCACTCCCTTTAAGCAAACAGACCTTCTTTAAGCAAACAGAAAGTAGCCACCAATTGTATGCAGGGCTACTTACTGCCCTGGTGGACCATAGAAGCTATCCCTAAGGTGTAGTATCACCCACACTAGGTAATAGTGCTCTAATTCAAAAACTAAAATCAACATTTTTTGTTAACGTTTTTTTTTTCAATCTGGAAGTATGCAAAAATATGATTCACTTAAGTAAGAATATTAATGATTTCTCAAGGAAATTTAGAAGCTATATTTTCCTCCAAGATTTTTCCTGAAAGTATGGAAATTTCTTACCTTTGATACTACACAGAAGTTGTTCACATCTCCTCCCTCTCCCTTTTCTCTTCCAGACTCTTCTCTTTCTCAGATTTGGCATTCTTCTAACTCTTCCTACTTAGTTCAACTGTCACACAGTTGTTAATAGTTTGTCAAAGGCATGAAGAAAAGAAATGATTATATACATTTCTCTTCACCTGTATTGTAAAAGTAAAAACCTTCTCTCTAAATTGAGTGGCTATAGAAGTCCATAACTGGTCTGTCAGGATTAAGATGCTCTTTCTCACACCTGAATCTCTCTTAGGAACAGTTCTTCCTTAGGAATTGTCTCACATCAGACTAAGCCCCCTCCCCTGAGGCAGTCTAAACACAACACAGGTGTTGAGGATTGGGTAAACAGATACAGCCCTTTTAGCTTCCTTCTGGGCTGAGTATGAAGGCCCACCTCAGCTCCACAGTTCCTCATGGGATTACCTCAGGCCTCCAAGAAACTGCATTACAAGTTACCTTCTACCTCTGGTCTCCTGCTTCTTGACAGGTACTCTTCTGAAAAATTTCTTCAATTTCTTGTACATAAATCTCTATCTCAGAGAAACGGACAAAACAGTGTATTACAGTTTTGAAGTAACAGGCTTTTGGGGGAGCAGGGGCATATCATCAGTGTCAGAGCTTCCTCCTGGCTTTGTGTTCAGGAACCACTCCTTGTCAGACTTAAGGTGTCTGGGATTAAACTCAAATTGATAAGCAAGTACCCTACTCTCTGTACTATCTTTCCAGCCACGGTTTAACGTAGCTTTGATCATGTATGCATGCAATGCTTTAGATATACAATTATTTGGATGCACAGCATACCAAGTAGTATGGAAATATATCCATTTACATGTTGCAAAAAGCAATGATTATAAGTGGTACTGGTATATCAATTCATTCTTGTAAACTAATCCTTTTCTAACTTACTAGACATACCACAGAAAGAGGAAGAAGTAGCATTTAAAAAAGAGAGAGAAAATAACATACAAAAACTGACTCAGATTTATTCTAAAATATTATTTGATATCTATTTGTTGGAGAGTCCATAAATATCAATAGGAATTTTATGGTAAGAGGCTTAAATTTTCATTCTAAGAAACATATTTTACACACACACACACATCTGAGATGACTCCAGGATTAAAATAGACAACAAACATATTAATTTTAACTACCTTAATTTTAAGCCATTGTTAATGCTGATTGCTTGTTTTAACTAGAAAATGGGCTCTACTTAAGACATTTCTACCAAAGACAATTAATAATGACAACTGCATTTCCACCAGTGTGTTTGAATTTCAGCTATCCGACATCTCACAGTAGGAAACTACTATTTACATTTTGGGGGATATCTTAACATCTGGAATTTAGGCATGAGATTAAACACAATTACCCTTCACAATAAAAGTAAACAGCTCAGCATGGATCAGTGCATTGTTCCTTCTGAACTGCATTTTTTAGTCAGTAGCAGGAAGGTACATGAAAGAAAGAGGAAGTAGCAAACAGGCCATTCTCATAAAAGCCAAAGTCATCTTATCAAAGTCTCTTCTTCACTCACATTATTTCACTTTCCTGCTTTAAAACTCTCCAAGGGAGAATCAAACTCAAACTCTTATCATGGCAAGATCAGCAGATTTCACAGCATGAAAAATCAGCACCTAGAAGATTGTTTAAAGCAAGGCTGTGCTACTGAAACACTGGTACAGTTGGATTGGGATGAAATCTGAAAACATGAACATGCATTACTTACTCACAGATTTCCTGGTGTTCCTAATGTGGCTGGCCCAAGGACTGCCTTATGAGAGCAACTTCTCTGTCACCTCCAGCTTCACTTCCAAATATTTTCCTTCTTACCCATTATGTGTCAGCCACTTTGACCCTCTTTCTAACTCTCAGTTTCTCATGCTTGTTACAGTTCAATGCCTTTGCACCTATGTTCTCTGTTTCAGTTCTCTCCCTTGATCCTCAGTCTCTCAGACAGGTCTTCTTATCCACTCTAGTTCAAGGAATTCTCTCCCTGACCACTCTACACTGATGCCATTATTCATTTTCATTTTTCTCATCACTGGCACTCTATCTGTAAGTATATTATAATCATTTGCTTATCCATTCACTGTCTCTATAGAGAGTAAGTTTCATGTGATTGGTGACTGCTTCTGATATTCTGGTTTATCTATGTAACATTTAAATGAGAGTGATTAATAAATTTTGGATGAGCAAATATATGTGTAGAAAATGCTAGACTTGTAGTTTGAGTTATCTAATCACAAAGTGCTTTCATTGGTGGCCAGATAAGCAATTAATAATTCTCTATCAATTGGTTTCTCCATTACTCTCATCCAAGAACCCTTTGTCTCCATGTCATTTGTAGTTATAAAATGTATTCTACACATCTTTTGTAATTAGAATATAAGAGCAGAAGGTTTCATTATGTCTGAAGCCAGTGAGCTGTCAATTTTGTTAAAAAGGAATATATTAGTCTTATTTCAAAATATACGGCCAAGTTATCGTATTAAAATGGCAATGGCATTATAAGCATACATACTTTAAAATAAAGCATATCTAAATTTTATTTCAGTGTGAAACTATGGTGACTTTAGGCATATAACTTCACAAACTGCCAAACTAAAATCTATAAGAACATTTTTCAAGTTCACTAGAGGAGTCTGAATAATTTTGTTTCAAACTAAACATTAAAAAAATTTTTTTAATCCCTTTCTCTTAGACATTGGATTATTTAACAACTATCTGTTCTCTTTAAGATTAAGGAATGGCCCTAATTTACTGTCACTATATGCCTGAAATCCAACTATGAAGGGCTTGTAATGCAAAATGGTCTCAATAAAATCATTAAAAATAAAAGATTAAGAAAAAGCATTAATTTTAACAGTACTTATTTGACTGGTTTCTCACAAATGCTGGCCATAAAAATTTATTTTTAGGATATGTTTGATTCAAATTCTATGACTCACAGTAAGTGTTCACAATTTCTTTTGGTTGAGAGGGCAAATAAAGCATTGCACTTTAGAATCAGATCACTGTTGGAGGTTTTTAATGGTACTTCATAAGCCTGTGTCTGTAATCTTCTACCCTTAAGTCATTGCACTGAATGTGTTTCTATTATGTGGGAGTCTTTTCTGGGTAATGACTTGATAATTAGTCTGATTCTTGTCCTCACTCAGCATAGAAACATATACTTTTTCTCTTGCTATCCCACTAACCCTTGTGGAATACTTACTGCATAATGATATTCAGAGGGTACTAAATAAATGAATGACCAATCAACAGTTAAAACAGAAGCACAACATTAAGGAAAAGAAAACCTGTTTCTGCCATGGCTAATGTTACCTCATGATCTCAAAGAAAATGTTTCCATTAAGAATAAACAGAGTACTAATATTCATTCAAATGGAAGAACATCTATTCAAATGTGGACCTGTTACTAAATATGGGCTTTTGTATGATTTGGAAAAATAGTTGTTAATTAGATGGGTATTCTATAAAGGCAACTTTGCTTTATCTTTCTGGATTTAATTTTTCTTTTGAAAATACATGAACTTGATATGATTCATGAGATTTAAAATTCCATACTGAGAGTAGATCCATTTGTAGAGCTCCTTCCAAAAAGAAAAGTAAAATAATGTTATATCTCAATATCATACTTAATTTCTGTGATAGTCAATAACCTATACAGAAATATAAGTGAGCATTCATACCATCAAACTAATGTCCTTCAATTTATTGACCCACAAATACAATGTTTGGTATGTTCACTTTTTCTAATGAATCAATACAGTACCTAAGACTTCAAACTGAATTCAGATTAAAGGCCCTTGGCTCAGTATTATGACTAAGCCTGGTATTATTATACTTTGGTTTTATGCTCTTTTCTAGCTTCATTTCTTTAGGACAGAAATTATACTGGTAACCCTGGGATCTTTTCCTTTTTAATTTGATATTTGTAGAGTGTATGTGTTTAGAATATCTTCACATACTAATAGGATATTAATATTCATGGGTTCATCTTCCTTTCCCATAAAATAGATTCATATAGATTAGTACCTTCTGCTTGAGTGCAGATACACAAACATGAGCTAGGGCATGAAAATCCATGTAAAGAACAACTTAACTGAGAGAGTGAAACAGATCAATCTACTTTTATTCTTCAAGCTGAACATTGTAAAAATTAAGCAAAACAAAAGTCAAGTGTGACATGGATTTTAATTAGGGAAATATGGTAGATTGCCATCATCAAAACCCATAGGGAAAGTCAAGGCTAATTTTATTAAGTTTTTTGGCTATGTGGCAAAAGCCTGGCCCATGAAACCACAGATCCACAATCAGTTTCTCTATCAAGGGAACTTAGTTTATTCAGGCTAATGAACTGGAGGGAAGACTAGGGACTGGTATAACATCTAAGGATTTTTGCTAAAAATGTAAATGATCCAAGTACTCAAAACAGTAAGTTGGCCCCTTCTTAATGAAACATGCAAATTTTCTTTTACATGTGGCCCTTAGAAGTTGCCAACCAAAGAAAGCTTTTCTCCTGATTAGTGCCCCTTTTCATAACACTTCCCTATGTAGTCACTGAAATGAAACACATGCTGTGCACAGCTGCTTCAATTTGTGCAACAGATCTGTTGCAAAATAAATTTCAACAGAGAATCCTATACTGGTGAACTAGTATTGAACTAGAAGTCCCTTTGAGAAATAACCCAGAAAAAATTTGACTTTTTAATATAAACATGCTACACAAACATGCCATGATTTATTTCCTTGTGCTTAGCTCACCTGGCTGAGACCCACATTCCTTGATAACTATCTTTATTTTATACAAACAAGAATAGTGGCTAACTTTTATACTCTCTAGGAGATAAATATTGTTCTAGGTATATTACCTATATTTTGTCTATTATCCTAAGGAAAAATTATCAAGTTAATTGCATATGAACAAAAGACCAGATATTGAATTAGTGTATGTCCCTTAGAAAATCAATGACTATTCCTAAACATGATTTATTACAATTTTAACTAATAATATCTATAAATGATAGTTATCTTCTTTAATAAAAATAAGAAAATAAAGTTTTCATATTGATCCAAGAGTATCTTAACTTGAATAATATCATGAGTTGTTACAGTATTTTTCTGTCTCTTCAAACAGAAAGTTCATGATGTCAAATAATATCTTGAAAATATTAACATATGATTTTAATGATACCTGATACAGAATCTTGCTAACTGGTGGAAATTATGCTTTGTCAATATACCCCTATTCTAACCTGTGTTACCAAACTAGCTTTGTCCTTAGTGTAACATTTAACTTTTCTAGAACCTGTCCACTAAGCAAGATTTATTTTTTGCAAAAATCAGATTCTAATCTTATCTTGTTCTTAATTAGAGTTAGAGTACCAAAAACACCCCTAACATGATTTCATAATCAAGTTCTCAATAAAGTAGACATAACTATTCATCTCTTCAGACCTTCACTCAACAAATATATAGGAAGTCCCACTTCTAAATGCCACATTGTTCTTGATATTGGAGACCACCACGTTAGAAAATAGAATCTGGGCACAATAAGCTTGCATTCTAGTGTGGAGAAATGTAATAAATAATTTTAACTACACCACATAGCATAGTTAAAAGTAGTGTATCACATAGCATAGTTAGAAGACTACAAGAGCAAATAAAACAAATAAAGTCTTGGGAGTATTATAGTATTGGAGGAAAGCTTACAATTTAAATGAATTTAAATTTAAATACCCTCTATTTTCCATAGAAAACCTCAAGGTTTTTAATCTATAAAGCTATAGTGTAATGAAATTTGGATAACATTAAGGTGGTGAAAACCTATAAAATAGAGAGGTAGTAGTCAGACAGATGTCTTATTAGCCTGTTGCAGAAGGTTAGCCTTACTGTCCTTTAGTAATATTTACTTCATCCACAAAGATCAACTTCTAGTTCCTCACTGTGCTTTCTTTCTCTTTGGGCTTTTGCATGTATTAATCAATCTAGAACAGGTTTCCCAAAGGGAGTAATATTGTCCTCAGGAGGCAATGGAGAAATACAGAGTCAATAGTAGTCTCAGACACTCTTCATTTACATAAAAAGTAGATTTTGGATTGAAGATATGGCTTGAAGGACTAAGAACACACAGAAAGTCCAGATTTGACACACACACACACACACACACACACACACACAGACACCCCAGTGCCACATAACTCCTTAAGACTGTTGGTAGTGACAGAGTTTGAAGTTGCCCCTGAGCACATATAGGTGTAACCAAAAAAGAGAAAAAGGAAAGAAGGATAAAAGAAAGGAGAAAGATGAGAGAGAAGGAGGAGAAAGAGGAGTATTTCTAGAAAGATGCAGTCTTTTTTCCTGAAAAGGGGGTTAAGGTCAAAAAATTTGGATAGTTTTATCTAGAAAAATATTTTTCATTTCTTTCTGTACATAGCTCTTCATCCTTTAGGCATTAGTTGGCTGGGCATTAATGTTCACTCAAACTTTATTTCTAAAAAAAAGTTTGCCAGAAAAATAGCTCAGGAATATGTAAAAAGACCAAAGTATGGTCACTGGCACCACATGTTTCCCATCTCCAATGTCCTACCACCAAGGCCTAGCACTACCAGCACCACTAAAACTGGTAGCACTGCATCACCTGATCCAAGTACTGAAATATCAGTTGACTAATTGTCAGGAGTGGTTCCCAGGTCCCCTGAGTACTGCTTGGAAAGTCTTCAAACATTTAAAAATATCTCTCCCTTCCACAAAAATTAAAGACGTGACAGTGAGGTTTAGGTATCAGTCCATTTAAAGTTTCAAGATGTTTCCAATATTTTCCCTGAAAATCTGTGAAATATATATTTATAGATCCCTCTAATTCAAAACCTATCAGTGGGATAGCTTCATCTCTACAAACAGCGCATCACTGATACTGCATAGCCATGGTGCAAATATTTCTATTCTACATACAAGCCTGGAACACAGAAGTACTGATCACAGTCTCTAGAAATGATATGTGGCTTATATCTAGCTCTGTGCTTAATCTGAAGCAAGTTTCTTTACTTCTTTTAGCCTATTTCACCTTTAGATTGAAAACCATTGTATACAACATGTTTGTCTATTTAAAAATTTTAAAAGGTGATTGATTATATACTGTACTAGGAATTGCCCTGTTAATGATAGTAATAAGAGACTTAACGTTAAAGCTCTTTACAAAAAAAAATACAGTACTAGTTTTTTCTCTTGTCTTACACCTAAAGAATAATCACATGAAAAATAACAGCAGATATTAGGGAAACCTACATCATATTAAGTACCTCAGGGAAACTCTCCCCAATAGTTATTCCTTTTCTGTACTCAGTTCCCAAAGCTATCACAGAACAAAGTCACTGTTTAACTTTATAAAGTTTTTCCCTTGATAATAAACATTAATTCTAAGTGGCCTTTTGTCAAATAGATTCTTTTTTCTATCTAACTTGTGACCTTTGCTTATATATGCAAAGCTGATGAAGACATGATAAGATTAATGCTCTTGACTATATTTATTTACCAACAGTGGGAGATAGTTCTTATTGTTTTACATGAACCAAACACTGTTTTAGTGAATATTGCACTAGCAATGAAATCATTAAGTGGTTTCTCCTAATTAGTAAATCATGAGTGCATTTGTCTCTTGGTATTTGGGGAATGGATGAGGCTATACTTCCATTCCTTCTAAATCATTGAAGACATAAGAGAGTTTTCCCTATTCTTTGTTGATAAATTTTCACTCGTACCAAATATTAAAGCACTACATTTATCTCTAAATTCTGCTTTTCCCAGCCACATTAAACCTGGATGTAAAGTTTTTAAAGAGGATATAAAAATTTTTACCATAAATTCAAAGTTCTGTTTAAGTCCTTATGTGATATCTGAAAAATCCATTCAAGAAATCTGTGTTAGAGACTGGTACACATTACAAAAAAAAAAAAATCAGTCCTAGAGGGGATGTAGGGAGAAAGAAACTGTCACTCACTGTTAGTGAGAATGCTGTCTAATCCAGACTTTATGGAAAATAATATGGAGATTCCTCAAAAAACTGGAAATTGAGGTCCCATATGATCCAGCTATACCACTCCTAGTGATCAACCCTAGGAACACACAAAAAAATGTTTAAAAATGCCCTCTGCATGCCTATGTTCATTGCAGCTCTATTTACAATAGCCAGAATCTGGAAACAACCCAGATGCCTGACAACAGAGGAGTGGCTAAGGAAACTGTGGTATATTTACACAACAGAATATTATGCAGCTATCAAAAAATATGAAGTCAAAAAATTTTCCTATACATGGATGAGCATGGAAACTATTATGCTGAGTGAAATTAACCAGACTGAGAGAGATAGACACAGAGTAGTCTCATTTCTCTGTGGTATTTAAAAAAATAAAAGACACTATGTTAATATAACCCAGAGAAAATAAAGATGGGTTTGGAATGACCAACCCAGGATATGAAACTTACCACAAAGAGTGGTAAATGCAGTTAGAGAAGTAACTATACCAACAACTATCATGACAATGGTAGTGACTGAGAGAAATAGGATGCCTGTCTGGAATACAGGCAGGGGGTGGGGGAGGCGGGAAATGGGGAGTATTCGTGGTAGGAAGGTTGCACTGGTGAAGGAGGTGTACTTTTTATGACTGAAACACAACCACAAACATGTGTGTAATCATGGTGCTTAAATAAAGATATTATTATTATTTTAAAAAATTAATGAATCAAGTAAAACTTTTGAAAAGCCAGTGTGGTTTAATCTACTTTTCCTTGTTCTTCATAGCAGCTAAAAGAGTATTAGGTATATGGAAGGAATTTAATGAAACTTGAATGAATTTAATAAAGATTTAATGAAACTTTAAAGTGTAATGAAAAAATTTGGCTATCCCTGGCAATGCTCAGGGGGTTCTTCCTGTGTTTGTACTTAGGAGGAAAAAAGAAAAAGAAATTCTGTTAAACCCCATATCACATGATCTGTCTACTCAATTTGGTACCCCCAAGTTCCTCAATATACTGATATAAATATATATAATTACCATGCTCCCCAGATTTATTCACAATAGATGCTCTCCTTAGTCTCTTCTACATCTAAAATTTTAGTATTTTTCCTAGAAATAATAGTATAACTGGGACTAATTGGTCAGTTATGTTAAACTTTAAATAGGATTTTGTGGGCTAACCAGGTGCTAAGCAACATTTAACAATAATGTATTGTATTCTAAGCATTTAGCATTAGACTAAATGCATTATATTATCAGTTAATCTCGTAGCTAACCTATAGACGAAAAATGATTTTTTTCATGCTTAAAAGTAAAACTAGAGGCCAGTGAGGTGGCGCTAGAGGTAAGGTGTCTGCCTTGCAAGCGCTAGCCAAGGAAGGACTGCGGTTTGATCCCTTCAGCGTCCCATATGGTCCCCCCAAACCAGGGGCAATTTCTGAGCGCTTAGCCAGGAGTAACCCCTGAGCATCAAATGGGTGTGGCCAAAAAAAAAAAAGTAAAACTAACTGGAATTCAGATAGGATATGGAACTTGCTGTTCCATAACAATAAATTCAAAAGTAACAAATGTATATTCAAATAATTCTAGAATTCTGACCATAGTGAAAACTATTTTTTTTTAACTTAAAATGCTTTTGAGGTTGGATAGTATCATGATAGTGTTCAAGCCTTGCATGAGGCCTACACAAGTTTTGATCCCCAGCATCCCATATGGTCCTCAGTGTCTAGCCAGAAGTAATTCCTGAATGCAGAACTATTGGTACCCCATTAGAACCACCAAATGTGACCCAAAAGAAACCAAAAATATATATTTTTAAATTTAAGTGCTTTCATGAAATAGAGAATGATTTATATAAAATGTGGAGGTTAGAAATTCAAGACCAATTATCCTAGTAAATATGCAAAAGCAACCTGATTTCACCAGTCTAAAAAGAAATGAGCAATCAAAGAATTATAAGTATGTTCATGATATGATACCTGCATTACCCAGAAGAGAAATAACTTTTAAAGAAAAAGTTCTGAATATATACAGATGTTAGCTACTTATAAAGATCTTCTTAGGGCCAAAGAATTACACAGTGTTTATTTAAAAAGCAAAATCAGAAAAACAAAAAACAAAGCCTGGTAACAACACACATTGAAAAATTGTTCACAGCTCACTAAAAATTCCCTCATAATTAAAAATATGTCCACAATTTATATGACTATGCTTTCCTATCCAAAGTTGGCTTCCATGTCCTATGACTTTAAAACTTTGTTATTTAACCAACAACATACAAGATAAGTAACATAATGTTTCCAATGTTAGGCCATACAAATCAATGTGCTTTTGTTCTTCTCACAAGAGTACTCGCATTTAGAATCTTTATCATCTGAATCTACTCTGACCCCATAATAACACTACTCCAGAACTGCTTAATCATAATCATATGAGAAGCTCTAAGTTAGAATAATTTTGTTAAAACTTTAGAAATTCTTGCCCCACAAACTCTGCAAGAGATGGTGAACCTATCATTAGCTTGTATTTCACTAAGTTTTGCATTACTAGCTAACAGAAACTATTTATAGATTGTTCAAGAATGTGTCAGATTAATGTAAAGCATCAAGCCAGAGGTTGAGAGATAGTACAGCAGGTAGGGCAATCTTCCAAAACTGAATCAGAAGAAAATAAGAAACCTGAACAGACCTATTACTAGCAGGGAAACCGAAATAATAATATTCAACAAGGTGCTCAGGAAAATCTTACTTTTAGCGGGGGCTTAAGAAAAGCATCTTTTAAAAGGAGATCTTAAAAGTCATCTTAGGAGGAGATGGCAATTAAAAGGGACCTTAAAGTGAAGAAATAGCCAGTCATATTAGGAGTAGTCAAATTAATAAGAATAGAGAAACAATATGAACAAAGACCTAGTGATTAAAAAAAAATCTCAACACTAGAACAAGTCATGTAGTGGCTGAAACTTATTATGGAAGAAGAGTGTTGATGAAATAGCTAGTATTTCACAGAAGAATGCAGCATCTATGTTTTAGAATTTTTCTGGCATGCAAACTTGTATGTCAATGAACCTGGTCAAAAGGACATTGAGGCCAAAGTAATAGTACAGCAGGTAGGGCATTTGCCTTGCACATGATCAACCCAGGTTCAACTCCTGACATCCCATATGGTTCCCTAACCCCACCAAAAGGATATTTATGGAAGTGTTACCACTAAGCCTAATCCATACAAGTCATCTATTCTAGCTTAAATGCCAAATTAATATTAATATCTATATACACTTATAAACCAACAAAATAATAAACTTCAACTTTTTTTTTTTTGGTTTTTGGGCCACACCCAGCGGTGCTCAGGGGTGACTCCTGGCTGTCTGCTCAGAAATAGCTCCTGGCAGGCATGGGGGACCATATGGGACTCCGGGATTCGAACCAACCACCTTTGGTCCTGGATCAGCTGCTTGCAAGGCAAAGGCCACTGTGCTTTCTCTCCGGGCCCAAACTTCAACTATTTAAAATGTGATTTATGTATAGAAAGAATTTCTTATATAATAGAGATAGGACCTCATAAGTTTTGTAGTGCAGGGGCTCCTTTTACCTTGAATATTTGTCATAGTGACTTGACTTCGATCTTGACTTAGGACATCAACTGTTCACCCCCAAACTTTGGATTCTATCTCTGGAACCAGTACGGTTCTCTGCACTAGCACCAACAATCAAAATTATACCAGGGGAGGCCCTAAAGCCAGCCTGGCTCCAACCTGCTCCAATGTGGGTTCATATGATACCCTGACAACTAAGAAATAGCAACAACTTGCATACAGGAAGGTTTCCCTGTCTTGCCACAGAATGGTGAGATGAAATTAGAAGATGCTTCATGACACCTCGGCTTCAACATAGGATTTGTGCAAAAACCAAGATCTCTAATTGCAGAAGTCTGGCTGTGACAATTGTGATTGACAAGAACTTTTCCTGAGACCATGAGGAAAAACCTTGGGGTTAGACAATTAGTTGGTCTTATGAAAAGTTGCTTCAAGGGTAGGGACACCCTATTTTTAGGCCAATGGTTTATTTCCTTTCTAATTTTCCTCAATGTTTGCTGAGCCTATGCAAAAATAAAATAAAATAAAATAAACCTGCCACCTCCGTTGAAAATTTTATTTTTACCTTATAGATAGGGGCTCTCAACTTTTTCTTGGAACATTGGGACAGGAAATACTTAGTTCTACTTCCTATTCTAAATTTTTTTGGGGGGGCCACACCTGTTAATGCTCAGGGGTTACTCCTGGCTATGTGCTCAGAAGTTGCTCCTGGCTTGGGGGACCATATGGGACACCGGGGGATCAAACCGCGGTCCGTCCAAGGCTAGCGCAGGCAAGGCAGGCACCTTACCTTTAGCGCCACCGCCCAGCCCCCCTATTCTAAATTTTTTGATAATATTAAGAAGAAAATAGAAGCAAGGTAAGAAAAGAAAAGAGTATGGGGACCAGGGGCCAAGTGATCTCAGGTGCACTGGTGAAAAAGAAAAGGACAGAACTAAATATCTAAGCCAAAGTCAACAACAATAGAATCAATAGACCAAAACTATAGATCTAAACTTAAAATGGGCCTGTTACACTGGCAGATCAGGGGGCTAAAAGTGGTGGTATAGGTTACACGCTGGGAATATTGGTGAGGGGAGGTCAACATTGGTGGTGGGAATGATTCTGATTCACTGTCACTGTATGCCTGAAATCCAACTGTGTAGGACTTTGTAATTCACAATGGTTTCAATAAATGTTTTTTTAAATTGTACAGACAGGTGGCAGATGACTTGCCAGATCTTTAATTCAAAAATCTAACTTGTTACACTCATTTGGTTTATTATGTATAATTCATGCAAACCTTGAATGATTCATACAAACAATATTTTACTTATAAAAACATGACAAAAACCTTTTTATAGAGTTGCCTTTGTCTCTTTTTAGAGTGTTCAGTCTTCAGTGTTTAAAAATAAGCAACGGCTTTGATATTCAAATTAATGAAAGCAGTCTAAATGAGAAATAGATTCATCTAAAAACCATATGTTTTCATTTGATGCATATTAATGAAAAGCTAACACAAACAAACATATACACAAAGTTATCTCTAAGGTTATTTATCTCATATGTAATAAAAAATTCCCTGAGAGGTAAAATAGATACGTTATTTTAGAGTTCATTATATAATTTGTTTTGTAGTCTGTTTTCCCCCACCCTTCTCAATACAAATGTCTGGGATCTTAGAATATGAGACTAGGGAAATATGGATTTGAACACTGACTTAGGGAGAGCTGTTAGATAGCTTAAGAAAATTAATTGCATTGAGGGGGGGTTAGTCTTAATTTAACCATAAAGAGTTTGAGTACTTAGGGAATAGTGGAGTACAGTAATTTTGTACAACAAAACCATAAATGCTAAAACTATTACAACCATGTTACCTAAACATAATAAAAAATTTAAAGACTAATATGGAACTACTAATAACATTTATTTTGCTAAGTAATTTTAAGAATTATATTAAAGTGTGAATACAACTCAGTATAGTACCTGGAAGTTAGCTGTTACTGTTTTACAGAATTGAGGAAATACTGTAGATGAAACCACAATATTATCTCTTATAAGATATGAGTATTATTTTATTTCTTCACCAGTAATAAGTAAAGAAGATGGCTGGGAAGATGGCACACAGGACTGGAACACATACTTTGCATGCTGAAGCCCTGAGTTCAGTCGCCAGCACTGAATGGTCCCCCAACATATGCTAGTAGAACTAAGCCATAAGTAGGCACTGAACATGTCAGTGTGTGGCTCAAAATAAACACACATACACAAATAGTAATAATGATAAATAATAATAATAATAGTAATAATAATAATAATAATGGAGATGGAATTGACAGATTAAAGCAAAAGTTAAATGCTATAAAATGCTGGAAATTATAAAATTTAAAATGCTATTTTCCAGTTTTATAAAAGGAAATACAATACTTTATTTCAAACTGACACATATTCTCAATTGTATCTCTCTGTGTCTGTTTTATTAGTTTGTGGGTATTTCTATCTGAGGTGGTTTTCTCCAGGGTTTGCCAACAAATGAGATCATAGTTACTGTAATCAATCAAATATCACTGGTTCCTGCCCCATCAGGCAGGACTTGCTGGTAATGCCACCTTCACACTTTTATAGTCCCTCACACATGTATTTCAGATAGTACCTGGAGTGTCTCACAAAAATCATTTTGAGCTTTTCTTCCTGTGACTCCTATTTAGCTTCTTCCTTACTAACTCAGCTCTCTTGTTTACAAACAACAACACAGCATTCATTCCTTGCTGCTGCCATTGTCTTTGTTAATGCTATTTCCACCGTACAGAACATTCACAGCAAAGATAGTGTATCTAAACTTTCACAAAGCTGTGATTCTCCAGCTTACTCAGGGTGGAGGCTTTGATATCAAACTGCCCCTTTCAGTCCAGCTACTGTGCCTTCTCTTGGTCAGATGGGGAAGCTCACGAAGGCAAATGCTCCTCAAAAGTCATTATGCTGTACTCTTCTGACCTATCTTACCTCTTCTTTACTTTACACTGAGTTATAAAATACTCTGCCAATGAGCCTCTCAGCAAGGCTGACCAGACCCTCATCACCTCAATCTACACAAATAGGATTCTAAAAGGGAAGCAACGTAGGCTCATCCTGAAAAAGTAGAAATGAAAGTCCATTCTCCTGAGTCAGATAAAGAATTCTACCTCTAATCTTATTGACTGATAGAACACCTCTAAGTCTCACTGCTGTGCTCTCTCTCTGGCTCCTCAATGGTCTTCTCTATGAAAAAAAAAAATAAAAACCCGAGCATAACTTTAATATGACAGAACTGTCAACAAGTGAATAAAAGTACATAAAATTCTGATAAAATTAGAAAGCAAAAACATTACTACTTTTATTTGTTTTAAAATATTAAATTATTTTTTTGTTTTGATTTTTGGGACCACACCCGATGATACTCAGGGGTTATTCCTGGCTATGCACTCAGAAATCGCTCCTGGCTTGAGGGATCATATGAAATCGAACTAGTCTGTCCTATGCCAGCGCTGGCAAGGCAGATGCTTTACAGCTCATGCCACCGTTCCAGCCCAAATTTTCCAAAATATCTATTATTTTACAATAATGTTTAATTTAATAAATTCATATTGTTATATATCTATCTCTCTAGACCCAGTTTTTGGGAAGAATATTACATCATTCCTTACAACCAACAAATCATTTTATCAGATCATTTTTGTTTATCTTTGTGGATACTTAATATTGCACTAAAATATCAAACTCCTGCTTTGGATAGAAAATTCAAACATTTCTAATAACTTATTATATTCTATCATTCAAATGCCACTGATTGAAGCCATCAACATGTTAAGCATTGCTTTAAGTGCTGGATATAGAGGGGACATTTGGTGGAAGAGATGGCTTTCATGGTAGACAGAACATCCACTATCTTAGGGCTTGCTTAGTTTGTGATTATGTTTAGTGTGTCATCATCTTGTGCATGAAAAGCTAGGATGAAAACCATGGTGTGAAGCTTAACATTAAGAGTTCAGGACCAGAGATATAAGCTCAACAATTCCTCCAAGCATGCCTGAGCACTGAGCTGTTATCTATCCCCTGAATATTGCTGGGTATAGTTCAAAACCAAAAAAATTAAAGCAAGACTGATATGGCAGGTAGGCTCATCAAGGCAAATGGATAGTAATTACCCAGATTTCAAAGTTATACCACTTTTTTATGGTTAACCTACATCCCAGGCATCACATTTCATGGTCAAGATCAAGTAGCCTTATTTCTCTGGCCCTCCAATTCCAACTGAACTACTTCTTTAATGTTCAGAGTTAGAGAAATTGATTGATTATTCCCTTGGCCCTATCATATAAATTCTGTTTTCATTTGCTCAAGTATATTGGTCCTACACTGGTTATACAGTATGACAGTTTTACTCTTATTCTAGTTATACAGTATGACAGTTTTACTCTCATTCTAGTTAGAATTAGTTATATTTAAGAAACACTAATAGGCTCAGGAGAGCAGGATTGGGCGAAGCAGAGTGAATCCTTCTCCTCTCCTCTTTTCCCCTCTGCAGCGGCAGGCAGTGTCTGCAGACACAGTCCCCTATTATTCAATTTCAAAAATAGTGGAATTTATTCATAGAAAGAGCAAGCATCTTCTTCTGAGAAAACTGAGGACCTGAAGGGAGCCCTGTCCTGTGCTTCTCTGTCTTCTCTGAATCCTTGAAGCTCTCCTCAGAGCCCTGGGAAGCAAACCCCAAAAAAACTGCATTCTGAAGCTACCCAGCGAGCGAGTGAGTGAGTAAGAAATGGTTGACTGTGGGGACTGCCAGGTGAAGTGCTGATTGCTTCACCTGCGGAGTCTCTGCCCTGCTGTGCTTCTTCTGAGGAAACTGAGGACCTGAAGGGAGCCCTGTCCTGTGCTTCTCTGTCTTTTCTGAATCCTTGAAGCTCTCCTCAGAGCCCTGGGAAGCAAAACCCCAAAAAAACTGCATTCTGAAGCTACCCAGCGAGCGAGTGAGTGAGTAAGAAGTGGCTGACTTTACAAGCCCAGAAAGGGAAAGCCGCTGAACTCTGCTGGAACTCACATGCCAGCAACGCTATCTGCCTGTCTTCTATGCTGTGCTCCATTTTCAGCCTGATTTCATCCTGTGTGTGGCTCATCTGTGGACGGCTCCCCTTCCCTGGAGCCTTCACGGGAGGTGGCTTACATGCCCAGAAAGGGGAAGCTGCTGAACTCTGCTTGAACTCAGATGCCAACACCCCTATCTGCCTGTCTTCTGTGCTGTGCTCCATTTTTGGCCTGATTTCATCCTGTGTGTGGCTCATCTGCTGACAGCTCGCCTTCCCTGGATCCTTCCCTGGAGGTGAGATTACAAGCCCAGAAAGGGTGGAGTCAGAATAGCACAGCCGCTCCACTTCGCTTCCCGGCCATGCACATCATTTAGCCAATGAATACAACCACAACATGTAGAGAAACCCACAATACAAGTTTGACAATGGGGAAACAATGCAGGCCAGCGCCAGACATAGAGAATGACGATGGCAATTCTGATGACTTGAATATGACCAACCAACTAGTCAGTCTCTCAGATAAGGAGTTTAGAGTCGCAATATGCAAGATGTTCAAAGAACTGAAAGAAAGTATAGAAGAGAACACTAATAAGAATCAAGAGAATATGAAGATAGAAATGAGAAAACTCCAAACTGAAAATTCAGATCAAATAACAGGTCTGAAAAACTCAGTAGATGAATTGAAGAAAAACATGGTTGAGCTTTCCCATGGGATAACAGCAGCTGAGGATAGAATTAGTACACTGGAAGATGAGTTGAATAACAATTCCATACAGCAGAAGAAATAGGAAAAGAGCCTTAAAGCAAATGATCAAACAATGGAAAAATTACTCAAAGAATGGGAACAGATGAAAATAGAAGTCTATGATACGCTCAACAAAAACAACTTAAGAATCATTGGAGTCCCAGAAACCCAGGAAGAAAATCTCCAGGAAGAATCAATGGTCAAGAGCATCATTAAAGAGAAACTTCCAGAGCTAATGAATACATGCGATCAAATCCTGAATGCCCGAAGAGTACCAACTAAAAGAGACCCCAGAAAAAACACCTCAAGACACATCCTAGTCACAATGACTAATTCCACAGATAGAGACAGAATTCTGAAAGCAGGAAGATCTAAAAGAGAAATTACATTCAAGGGAACATCCTTGAGATTTACTGCAGACCTGTCACCAGAAACGCTCAAGACCAGAAGGCAGTGGTGGGACATAGTGACAAAACTCAATGAAATAAATGCTTCGCCTAGAATACTGCACCCAGCAAAACTCACTTTCAGGTTTGAAGGAACAATACATGGTTTCACAGACAAACAACAGCTCAGAAACTTTACAGACTCAAAACTATTCTTAAAAGAAAAACTGAATGGCCGAATTTATGACAAAACTGATGAACAGACACACAAAACTTCGATATAAAGATGGCACTAACTTCCAGGACAATTCTTTCTCTCAATGTCAATGGACTAAATGCACCAGTTAAGAGACACAGAGTGGTTAAATGGATCAAAAAACTCAATCCAACATTCTGCTGCCTACAAGAAACTCACCTGAATAGTCAGAACAAACATAGACTCAAAATAAAAAGAGGAAAATCATCCAAGCAAACAACACCCATAAAAAAGCTGGAGTGGCCATACTACTATCAGATGATGCAAACTTTATACTCAATGAAGTGGAAACCTGAAAAACAATACAAAAGATCAACAAAAGCAGAAGTTGGTTCTTTGAAAAAATAAACAAGATTGATAGACCACTGGCAAAACTAACAAAAGAGAGAGAGAGAGAGAGAGAGAGAGAGAGAGAGAGAGAGAGAGAAACTTGATAACTCGTATTAGGAATGAAAAAGGAGAGATCACTACTGATCTGGTAGAGATCCAAAGGGTAATTAGAAACTACTTAGAGAAATTCTATGCCACTAAAAATGAAAACCTGGAAGAAATGGATAAATTCTTGGACTCTTATAATCTTCCACGGTTGAAGGAAGAGGATGTAGCATATCTAAACACACCCATCACTACTGAGGAAATTAAGAAAGTAATCAAATGTCTGCCCAAAAAAAAAAGTCCAGGCCCAGATGAATTTACTAATGAATTCTTTCAAACCTTTCAAGAGGAACTTCTACCAATCCTGCCAAGACTCTTTTATGAAATTTAAAAAACAGGAACACTTCCAAATAGCTTTTATGAAGCCAACATCACCTTGATACTTAAACCAGACAGAGATGCTACAAAAAAAAAAGAAAATTACAGACCAATATCGCTGATGAATACAGATGCAAAGATCCTCCACAAAATCCTGGCAAATAGGATTCAATGCCTCATTAAGAAGATCATCCACTACAATCAATTAGGTTTCATCCCAGGAATGCAAGGGTGGTTTAACATCCGTAAATCTATCAACATAATACACAACATCAACAACAAGAAAAATAGAAATCACATGAACATATCAATAGATGCAGAGAAAGCATTTGATAAGGTCCAACACCCATTCTTGATCAAAACTCTCAGCAAGATGGGAATGGAAGGAACCTTTCTCAATATAGTTAAGGCCATCTACCACAAGCCAGAGGCAAATATTGTCCTCAATGGAGAAAAACTGAAAGCCTTTCCTCTAAATTCTGTCACAAGACAAGGCTGTCCTCTCTCACCACTCCTATTCAACATAGCACTGGAAGTACATGCTATAGTGATTAGGCAAGAAAAAGATATCAAGGAAATCCAGATAGGAAAGGAAGAAGTCAAACTCTCACTGTTTACAGATGACATGATACTCTACCTAGAAAACCCTAAAGTCTCTATGAAAAAGCTTCTAGAAACAATAGACTCATATAGCAAGGTGGCAGGCTACAAAATTAACACACAAATATCAATGGCCTTCCTATACACCAATAATAATAAGGAATAAATGGACATTAAGGAAACAACCCTACTCACAATAGTGCCACACAAACTCAAATATTTTGGAATCAACTTGACTAAAAATGTGAAGGACCTATACAATGAAAACTATAAAACTCTGCTCCAAGAAATAAGAGAGGACACGCGGAAATGGAAGCACATAACCTGCCCATGGATTGGCAGAATTAACATCATTAAAATGGCAATACTCCCCAAAGCATTGTACTGATTTAATGTGATCCCTCTAAAAATAACCATGACATTCTTCAAAGAAGTGAATAAGGCACTCTAGAAATTCATTTCTAACAATAAACACCCTAGAATAGCTAAAGCAATCACTGGGGAAAAGAATATGGGAGGAATTACTTTCCCCAACTTTAAACTGTACTACAAAGCAATAGTTATCAAAACAGCATGGTATTGGAATAAAAACAGGCCCTCAGATCAGTGGAATAGGCTTGAATACTCAGAGAATGTTCCCCAGACATACAATCACCTAATTTTTGATAAAGGACCAAGAAATTCTAAATGGAGCAAAGAAAGCCTCTTCAACAAGTGGTGTTGGCACAACTGGCTAGCCACTTGCAAAAAATAGAACTTAGATCCCTAGCTAACATCATGTATGAAGGTTAAATACAAATGGATGAAAGATCTCGATATCAGACCCGAAACATAAGATATATAGAACAACACGTAGGTAAAAAAAAAACTCCAGGACAATGAGACTAAAGCCATCTTCAAGGAGGAAACTGCACTCTCCAAGCAAGTGAAAGCAGAGATTAACAGTTGGGAATATATTAAACTGAGAAGCTTCTGCACCTCAAAAGAAATAGTGCCTAGAGCCCCCCACTGAGTGGGAAAAACTATTCACCCAATACCTATCAGACAAGGGGCTAATCTCCAAAATATACAAGGCACTGACAAAAATTTGCAAGAAAAAATCATCTAATCCTATCAAAAAATGGGGAGAAGAAATGGACAGACACTTTGACAAAGAAGAAATACAAATGGCCAAAAGACACATGGAAAAATGTTCCACATCACTAATCATCAGGAAGATGCAAATCAAAACAACTATGAGGTACCACCTCACACCCCAGAGATTGGCACACATCACAAAGAATGACAACAAGCAGTGTTGATGGATGGTGGGAATGCCATCTAGTTCAACCTTTATGGAAAGCAATATGGAGAATCCTCCAAAAACTGGAAATCGAGCTCCCATACGACCCAGCTATACCACTATTAGGAATATACCTTAGGAACAAAAAAATACAATACAAAAATTCCTTTCTTACACCTATATTCATTTCAGCACTATTTACCATAGCAAGACTCTGGAAACAGCCAAGATACCCTTCAACAGATGAATGGCTAAAGAATCTGTGGTACATATACACAACGAAATATTATGCAGCTGTCAGAAGAGATGAAGTCATGAAATTTTCCTATACATGGATGTACATGGAATCTATTATGCTGACTGAAATAAGTCAGAGAGAGAGAGAAAGACACAGAATGGCCTCACTCATCTATGGGTTTTAAGAAAAATGAAAGACGTTCTTGCAATAATAACTTCCAGACACAAAAGAGAAAAGAGATGGAAGTTACAGTTCACCTCATAAAGCTCACCACAAATAGGGATGAGTTTAGTTAGAGAAATAACTACTTTTTGAACTATCCTAATAATGAGAATGTATGAGGGAAATGGAAAGCCTGTCTAGAGTACAGGCGGGGGACGGGTGGGGAGAAGGGAGACTTGGGACATTGGTGATGGGAATGTTGCACTGGTGATGGGTGGTGTTCTTTACATGACTGAAACCCAAACACAATCATGTATGTAATAAAGTTGTAAACTATGGTGTATCTATACAACGGAATACTATACAGTTGTTAAAAATAGAGTCATGACACAAAAGAGAAAAGAGCTGGAAGTTCCAGCTCACCTCAGGAAGCTCACTACAAAGAGTGATGAGTTTAGTTAGGGAAATAACTACATTTTGAACTGTCCTAATAACGAGAATGTATGAGGAAAATGGAGAGCCTGTCTAGAGTACAGGCGGGGGATGGGTGGGGAGAAGGGAGACTTGGGACATTGGTGATGGGAATGTTGCACTGGTGATGGGTGGTGTTCTTTACATGACTGAAACCCAAACACAATCATGTATGTAATAAAGTTGTTTAAATAAAAAGAAAAAGATATACTAATGGTAGTTCTTCATTTGTTTTGATATGATAGGCTATAGTTTGATAGTCTCTAAGACCAAGAATTGAATTTCTGACCTGCTTTTAATTAAATTCAAGTTAAGAGATTCAAGTAAAGAATTTTGGCTAACCTGATGTGTTGGAACCTAATTTATCACTTCAATGTACATCTCTTGGCCCTCCACTCAACTACTTGAACTCTTTAAGACAACCTCAAAATCTATAGAGGATGAGAACAGTTGATTAAAATGCTCAGTCTTGGACAAAGAAAAATATGATGTGGCATAGTCTGGTTCAACTCTGATAGGGTGATGTGACAAGAAAAAAAACTCATAAACAAAAATAAGACAAGATTATGTGAATGGAATACTAAATAGAAGGAATAACATGAAGAATCAATCTGTATGGAAATTCTCTGTAATTCTGATAGGTGGTAACACTCTTATGAGGATATAGTACTCTGTGAGTTAAGTGCCCAGTATTTATTTTTAGAAAAAAATTAAGGATATTTTCCCCCTAAAAGAAAGTCGCTCACATGAACAGAGATAGTATGTGGGTAAGGCCTTTGCTTTGCACATGGCTGACCCAGGTTTGATGCCTGGCAACCCACATGGTTCCCCAAGCAGTGCCAGGCGTAATTCCTGAGCACACAGCAACAGATGCTGAGCAGATGTGTGTGACCCAAGAATAAAACAAACAAATCAAAATTTAGGAATTTCAAGTAGGTCATTACAGAAACATGAAGAGGATTGCAGACAAGTCAACAGAACTATGAAGAGAAGAAGCACTATTAGGTACCCTGAGCAATGCCTGAAATAATTCTTGAGTGCAGAGTGAAGGGCAACTCCTGAGAACTGCAGATATGGCTCAAAACAAATCACAGAGAGGGTAGGTTAAAGTGCTTTTCTTGCATACAAACCACCCTGGTTTCATCCCTAGCACCATAAATGTTTCCTTTAGCCACATCAGGGGTCACTCCAGAGTATAGAGCCAGTAATAGCCCCTTAACATTGCTGCATATCTTCAACTCATCTTCTTTCCCCCTCTTCACCAATAATAATAATCACAAAGAAAACTTTACTTAGCCATTACTGCCATAATAAACACAATGGAATGGACTGCCGAAGCTGTGTACTACAGACAATTATGAGCATAGATTTGAGTCAGACAACCGTGTTCATTACACACCACTCAACTTCTTTGGCCTTCTCTTCACTTACCTAAAGACTATGAATAATAATAGCCTGTGTTTCCCTGAAATCGTGAAGGATTAATGAGATAATGTGTAAAAAGCACTTCTATAGAAATTGGCGCTTAAGTCTGGTATTTAAGCTGACTCAATAAATGGAAACTTATAATTACTGCTTTTATGTTAATAACTGGCATGAAGGGGAAGCTGCCATCTATACAGGCAGAGGCGATAGTTAACTTTGAGAAATTCCCATCATGTAAACAATGTTTCTAAGCACATGTATTCTAAGCAAACAATGACTTGAAAGTGACTGCTCAAAGGAGATGAAGTTAATTGTTTCCGCTAGCAAAAGAAATCTCAAAGCCTGTGGGTCCTCCAAGGAATCTCTTCTAGGGGATTGAGAGTGATACAATCCAGCACAATGAACCAGACAGATCAATAAAGTTAAAACAAGAATTCCCACATGAAGTTAACGGAGGGCCCATCAAATTGGATTATGACATAAAGGGCTTCTGTGTTTGTGTTGAAAATATCTGTAAGTGATTTTATATGACCTGAAGCAGACGATGAAGAGCTGAGGATAAATAATGGAGCAGGAAGGTAGCAACAATATATAAAGTTTTCAAGACAATGAGTATGCATGAAGCTGTTATTTGAATTGGGAGTATCTCATTCAATTCTATAAGGTATTAATTAGCCCATCTTTTGATTTGTTTAAAACGCTTGACCAAATTGCTTTCAGAAAGACAAATAGAATTGCCACTGGTGAAAATAAAAGGTGTGTTCCATTTAAATGAAATGAGAATTTGTAACATTTTAATTTAGTTTTTGATAACTTCTGATACATTTAGATCATTTTCACTGTCAGCATTAAATCTAAAAAAACAAAACAAAACAAAACGAAAACCACTACCACTAATGATGCAGATGACTTTATACAGAATGCAGAAAGTCTTCCAGGAAAAGAAAATTTGATCTTATTCAAAGTGTTTAAGTCTCATTCCAATGAGAATCATTGATCCCAAGCCTAGATAACTGAATTGGTTAGTTCTGGAAATAGATTACACACAGTCTTTTGTTTTTAAAATAGTCAGACTATTACAGAGTGCCTTCACACTCTCCACAGAATGGCAGAGCAACCCCTCCTTCTCATTCACAGCAAGGCCAGGGGCTCTGCTTACCAGGTTCCTGCTGGTTCAGCTTCTAATGGCCTTCCTCAATTCCCATTCTGTCTGCTTCACTTTTGGCTGACACAGCAAATACAAACAGGAAAAGGCTTGCAGTCTAGCCAGTCAGAGGCTTGAAACAAAGAAGTAGCCTTCAGTGCACTTGTAATTCTCTCCATCCTTCTATGGTCAAGGATTTCAGTGTCTGGCACCAGGGTAAAAAAAAAAATGGAGGAAATCAATTTTCAAAAACCTCTGGGATCACAGGACACTCAATAATAAGCAGTAAGTCTCTGTGAAGAATAAATCCTGCTTAAAGGAGGGTTACTGGGTGGTGCAGAGAGCCCTGCTGAAGATGATGGATAGGTGTAACCGAAGTGTTATTTGCACCATGATTCCAGTATACCAAAACCATTTAGTGTTCCATTTCAATGAACTGTATTATCAGCATTATTCAGAAATATTGTTTGGACCATTTTATAATTTAGGTCAAAGGTTACTTCCAAGGAAACAAATGCCTGAGAGAGATTCTAGAAATTATTGTTGAAATTTCATACCTTTGTGAATGAAAGGCAGGTGACAGAATTTAGGCTACTTTAAGGATTAAGTATCATTGTGATTTAACATGACAAGATATTCAAGTTAATAATTGTTTGACTCTGAAATATTTTATCAATAGAGTTTAAGATTTTCCTTTCTAGAAATTATTTGAAGTATGGTCCTGATTCCTTGAAGAATCAAATCTTAACTTATCAGCTTGATACACAGAATCATTTAGAATCCAGTCTAGACTAGCCTTCATCTTTTCTTTACAAGCTCCAAATCCTTTATTCTCACCAGTGATACTTATTTTGTTATCAGTGATTGATTCATTAATCAAGAATTATTCATTCATTTATCTGAAAGACATACTACATCTCACTTATCTAAACAACCTTGTAAGGTAGGAAAAGAATTATAATTTCCTCTAAAAAAAAAACAAAAATGCTCTGCTGAGGCATTTGGATTTAATATTTGAAGGACATGAAGATTCCACAAGGGGAGTGGAAATTGAGTGGATTTTTGTCATGTAATTGAGTTAGTTTGTTTTGTATTTTGAAAAATAATCGGGAAGTATTAGAATAGATGAGTGTATATATAAAGTTGGGGAAGGATAGGGGACTTGATAATAGACAAAGACAGTATAAGATGCAAGCAAGTATATAATAAGAGTATAAATTAATCCTGCTGTGAGAACAGGAAATATAGAATGATGAGAAATATTTAGGAAGTGAAATGATGAAGGGATTGGTGACTTATATGAAAAGGAAGTGAAGGCGATAGAAGTTCCAAGAGTAAATCTGGAGTTTTTTTGCACCCAGATTTATCTAAATAATTTAACAATATTTAATATTAAATAATATTCTATAAATAATTAGATAATAGTTTTGCCATTCACTGAAAACAGAATAGGAGAAAAAATAAGTTCAGGACCAAAGATAAATTGCAATAAGAGGTAATGATTGCATGTTGCCTATCCCAGTTGGATTCCCAGAGATATATACACTCCCTGACTACCATCAGGAGAGATCCCTTAACCAAAGGTCAGGAGGAAGTCCTGATCACAGCTGAATTTAGCTCTACCATACCCGCACCCCACCCCCTGCACACAAAGAAAATAAATCCTTTTACCTCTTGTGTTTTGTGTGCTATGTGATATCACCACACTGAAATACTGAGACAGTATTTCAGGCTGTTTAATAAACAGGTCTATACATATGAGGGGAGTTGTAAAAAATGAACAGAACCAAATAATATTTTGTTTTAGTTCTATCCTGCTTTTTCACTTTTACTTTACTGATATAGACTTTAAATGCTACTTATTTTAGTACCATTCTAAAGTAGTTGTGGAATAAAACCATTGGGTGAATTGTCACAGCATTAACATAATAGGAATCTTAATATTTCTAGAGGAAGTCAGTCAGAAGACGCACTAGGTTGTTCATACTCTTAGTGTGGGTAGCTGATCAAAAATTTCTGAGGAAATATTACCAGCAGACCCAATGAGAAGTCTTTTCCCTTAGGTGTAGATGGCTGGAAGATTCCTGAGAGATCTCTCACCAAAAGGCCCACTGAGTCTTCCTTCTCAGTGTGGATAATTGAATAAGACATTCTGTTAATGAAAATGACATTCTATTCCTTTACTACAGTGCTTCTCAATTATTTTCTGTCATACCCCCCCTAGGAAGAAGAAAACATTTTTCGTGCCCCTGTTCAACTGTAAATAGTATCCTTATTAAAAATAACTTTAACCTGCAAAACAAAAATATATAAAATAATTTGAGCTGATATTTTAATCAGAGGTGATGTCTGGATTAATGGCTACAATGAGCACGTTTTGGTAATGCATAGCTTTTCGAAGCAGGGTTTGAAGCAGGACACAGCAACTCTCAGCTCCAGAGACATACAGAGACATAAACACTGGGCTTAGCTTGTTATAATAGTGCTTGCTGAGGTCAAACACGCCCCCATTTATGGAGCCTCGCGCCCCCCCTAGGGGGCATGCCCCACTATTTGAGAAGCACTGCTTTACTACAAACATTTAATTGATTATAGATAGATAGATAGATAGATAGATAGATAGATAGATAGATAGATAGATAGATAGACAGACAGACAGAGAGATTAGATAGATGATAGATAGATAGATAGATAGATGATAGATAGATAGATAGATAGATGATAGATAGATAGATAGATAGATAGATAGATAGATAGATAGATAGATAGATAGATAGATAGATAGATAGATAGATAGATAGATGATAGATAGATAGATGATAGATAGATAGATAGATAGATAGATAGATAGATAGATAGATAGATAGATATTCTCCCTTCTGCTGTGTATATAGTAAAACCTTTCTCATCCTAACATGAGGATTTTTAAAGGCAATATAGCTCTGATTAAATGTATTTTTACCCGGAATACTCAGCAGCAAAAACACAATTTCTTCTCTCCTTTTCTTTGAACACCATAGCAGTTTGTCCCAGATAGGATTGCCTTGCTTCAGGGACTTCCCCTAGACACTTTGAATATCTGCTACTACACTCCAAAAGGTTTGGCCAAGATAGCATTGAGCTATTGAATTTTACTAGGTATAAATTCTGTACCCCTTTCATATAAGTTTATCTATTTCAAAACCAGACCTTGGGAAGTTAGTTTGTAGCCCCTAGAGCTACAAACCTGCCCCTTTAGGTAAAGGAAATTTGTAATAGGAAACCTGACTTCTTCATAATTGATAATATTCTATGCATATATTTTATATATGCATAATATCCATCTTCCTAATCTCTTAATTTACATCAGTATAACACCTAGGGCCAGGCCAGAGAGGAACTACTTTGAAATGTAAAAGTTTACCTTCATTTTATCCTCTGGGCTCCTATCTGAACTATATTCGACTCCAAGATTACAAACCACCTAGAGCCATGTGTATTATTTTAAACATCAAACAATGTATACTGATAAGTTTCTGTACTTTGCAAAGAAACAAAATGTCAGCATTCTTCTCATATGTGTGACTGGCCTTTTACCCTTTAAAAACTCCTAGCTTGGAGATTAAATTTGTAACACGCTTGCCAGAACGTGTTTCCCCATACATTCATTGTGTAGTATCTCATTTTCTTCATATTTCACCATCATGTATCCACTCTCCTCAAAGAGGACTCAAAAGAAGCCCTCTAATTCAAACTGGACCCCAAGAGCCAGTCAATGAGACCTAGCAGACCAAAGTTAGCCTGCAACAGTGAATGCATTCTATGGGGGCTGTCCAGTAGAATGAGTCTGAGTTTATTGATAGTGTAAAAGTGTTTCCAGCTTATGTGGCAGATTTCTCAAGAATAACATTTTATAGTTCCTACCATAAAAAAAGGTAGAGACAGTGGCCACACTTTAAATCTGGGTTTAGGGTACAGGGCATAGCAGTAGGGCATTTGCCTTACAGGCGGCTGACCCAGGATGGGCCTGCACGTGGTCCCTGGATCCCATATAATCCCACAAGCTAGTAGCGATTTCTGAGTGCATAGCCAGGAGTCACCCCTGAGCATCACTGGGTATGACCCAAAAACCAAAAAAAAAAAAAAATCTGGATTTAACCTAGAATTTTTTTTATAACCAATGAGATATTATAAAACATGAAGAGATAGTACAATGGGTGGGATATTAGCCTTGTTTACAGTCAACTGAAGTTCAATCCCCAGCACCTAATATGTTCCCCTGAGCCTCAACAGCAGTGACAGAGCCAAGAGTAAGCCCTGTGTATTGCTGTGTGTGGCCACAAAAAAGCAAACAAACAAACAAATCATGAGACAACTTAATCCACTCTAGAGAAGCCCATGTTCTTCTTAAACATATAGCAATATCCCTCTCTCTTTCTCCTCTCACACTACTCTAAATTTATTTCAGTAAAAACTATTTACTTCTCCTCATACACACACACCCAAAAGGAAAAAGAAAACATGACATAAGTAGAGAACTGAAGACAGACGTTGGAACTTACCTTCTACTTCTCGAAAACTAGGTTAAGAATTAGTCCAGCTTCACTTCCTTCATGAAGAAAGATGAGTTGGAGAGAAGACACTACCATGGCAGTCAACTCATCATCTTGATCATCACAGATGCACATCCTAATCATAAGCTTTCCATCTATCCACATTGATATCTAGGACCAAATAATTCTATGTACTGAGAAAGATATTTACCAAGATATTCACCCTCTAGCCAATCTTCCAGATGCCAATAATATCTTTCCTTCTCCCACTGTGATAACTAAAATTTTTTCATATTGTGCCAATTGTTCTTTTGGGGAAAAATAACAACCATTTGAGAATTATTGTTTTATTCCATATATTTATCATGTGAAAATATGTAATATTTTGTAGCATAAATATTCATAATGTTTTATAATACAAACAATTGTTATATGCTTATTATTTTTTATACACTAGTGAAATATTTATTATGGGCTTGGTTTGTTTTGGGGCCTACATGGCAGTGCTCAGGAATTACTTCTGTTTCTGTGCTCAGGGGATCATATGAGGTATCAGGGTCTTGACTGGGAAACTGTGTGTAAGGCAAATGGCTTGGCTGCTGTACTATCACGACCAGACAATAGTAAATATATTGTGGATATTATTCTTATCAAAAGCATAAGAAGTCGGCATTGCTAATAGCTAGGTAGTTTTGTGTGTGTGTGTGTGTGTGTGTGTGTGTGTGTGTGTGTGTGTGTGTGTTTCTGTGTGTGCCAGAAAAGGACCGAGGACTTCAGACATGCAAAGCAAGTGCTCTACTGCTGAGTAAATCCCACGCATTAATATCTATATTTTACAGCTTAGTGAACTGATACTGAGTTATAGCCCCAACCCTAATATATATATTTTACAGTCCAGTGAATTGAAGTAAAGAACAATTAAATATCATGCCCAAGTTCACCTATTTTCATCTTTGGAAATAACAAAGATGGAATTTGAAATTAAGAAATTTGTCATGGTGCAATTCCTTATATACCATCAGAAACAAAAGAACTCACTTCTATTTCTCAATAGGTACTAAAATCAGTTTAGATATAAATCAGTATGTATATTGCAATAATATATTTGTCTAATTGAGGAGCACTGCCTATAGATATAAAGACAAACAGCAGAAATGTGCATGAAATGTTAGGAGTGTTTATCACCACGTGGGTAATTGTGTGGGTGTTTCTGTACCGCTGAATTAAACAATAAACATCTACCTATCTTCTAGGAGGTTCAAGGTGAGTGAAAAATGCTAATGCATATGGGACCAGAGAGACAATATAGTTGTTAGGTCATTTGTCTTGCATGTGGCTGACCGATGTTCAATCCCTGTTGTCATCTCACAATGTCCTCCAAGCAATACCAGAAGTAATTTCTGAGTGCAGAACCAGGAGAAACTTATGAGCACCATTGAATGTGGCCCCAAAGCAAAAGAATATAAAGAGATTAATACATATTCAAAATAATTATCCAACAAAAACAAAAATGAAATGAGCACTAGTAGAACAACAAAACCTGACATAAAAATTCAGTAGAGAAATAATTTCAACTAAAATGGTGAGGAAAGATCCTAGCAGTTTTTTAAAATTGTTAACAGAGTTAAAATTATGAAAGGTCTCCAATATTTAAGAAATGGAAGTAGGGATATGTAGGTACATTGAGCAGGAAGTATTTCTCAGCTCCTGCAGGTAAAAAATAACATGGAGGATAAAGTTTAAGAGTAAATATTGGAATATATTGAATACCAGAACAAGAGCTTGGGTTTCCTGGTACCTAGTGAAAACCATTGAGAAATGGAGCTATATTGTTAGACATGTACTTACATTTATAGATTAGATAGCAATGGTAACAATGAATTGGAGGATACAAAGACCCCAATTAAGACATAAGTGAAAAAATGACAGGTAAAATAATGACAGGCTGTGATAATACAAGGAACACTATGACAAGTAGAGGACAGTAGTTCATCAATGTCAGCATTTAAGGGCAGAGAGAATAAGATAAGTTAAGAGAATAGACTGATAATAAGTCACAGAGGTCAAAAGAAAAATAACAAAGGAGCATGTAGAAGAAATCATGGAAATAGAGAGTCAAAATGAATCCAGAGTGATTGCTGTAGTTTGTACAAAATTAGCATTTTATTTCACATTCTTTTCTATTAGCAAAAAGAAGTCTAAGATAGAGTCTTGATAAGAAGTGACTGATGGAAAGAAAAGAATAGAGAGAATGATATAGAAGCTAAGAATGTGTGATCACACAGCTCTTTCAAATTTCACATTTTAACCTTGGACTGGTTCTAGTTTAACTAGGATCTCTCAACACTATCAATAAGTATCAACTTTGGATAAAATTTTACTCTTATATGACATTCTTATCAATTTATCCCTATCATATTCACTGAGTTCTCTTTTATCTTTGCCTCTCCTGTAGTTTTATCTTTCTCTACAACACTGCAAATAATTCTAACAATAATACTGCCATCCTGCCCAGACCCTTCCCATCCTTCACAATTAGTTCTTCTGAGAACAAATAAAATAGAAACAAATATATAGCCTGTTTCTTTAGAATATCTTTTTTGCAGATACCAAGATATGTAAAATTTGACCCAAACCTCAACACCCAGAGCAGAGATAACTTTTTTTGTTTTGTTTTGTTTTTTGGGTCACACCCGGCAGTGCTCAGGGGTTACTCATGGCTGTCTGCTTAGAAATGCTCTTGGCAGGCACGGGGGACCATATGGGACACCAGGATTCGAAACAACCACCTTTGGTCCTGGATCGGCTGCTTGCAAGGCAAAAGCTGCTGTTCTATCCCTCCGGGCCCAGAGATAACCTTTTTTTAATTGTTTTTCTGTCTTTTGAAGAAGTATTTACTTCATGTTTAAAATATAAACTGCTCTGCCATTCTACTCTTTCTTTCAGAATAAATATATACTTTTTCAATATGTCAGTCTTTTGCAAAAATATAATTTGTGTGTATTCAAAGAAACTTGAATCTGAGATCACAGAATCAGAACCTGGAATCTTTAAGGACATTTTTATTTTTGACATGTAAATATAATAAACAAATATAGACATAAAGCTTCATTTTCCAAAAGTAAAATATCCTTAATTTACTTATTATTATATAATTAATAATTTATTCAATATCCTATTTATAAGTATTCATATATTTTCCTATATGCTAGCACTGGACATATACATAACTACATGTACACATAACCATATTTCCTTAGGATATCTTCCCCAAAGTAAGATTATTAAGTAAAGATAAATGTAAATTTTAGATTTTAAAAATATTTAATAATTAATCTTTATAAATGTAATCATTAAACAAAAATTGACTATAAATACAATATATTTTATACATACATTTGCATACACTTACCTGCCACTACTGGATAAAAACAATATTTAAACATTTTTTACTCACCTAATTTGCAAAATGGCATCAAAAATTGTAGTTGAATTTTTTATCTACTAGTAAAACTAAGCTTCCTTTGAAAGAGTTAATAGTCAACTTGCATTTTCTTTTATGGGTTTTTTTTATTCATAGCCTTTGCTCATTTTATCATTGTCTATTATCATTTTATAGTATTCTTTGAATCGGTGCTTATTAGAATATCATGATACACACTGCTAATATTCTCCTATCTTTCAATCATCATTTCCATATGTATCACTGAATGACCACTTTTTAGACAATGGCACTGAATCAAAATCTTTCTTGGCCTCTAAGGATTTGTGGCTATTGAAGTATGAACATTTGATGCAAATGCATTAGGATGTACATGTTTCCTATTATAAAATCAATGCTTCTGAGAATCTCCCTCAAGTAAGGCAGTATCACATCAATCTTCACATTTTACTCTAGGAAAAAAATAAACCTTTTCTTGAAAGGTGGCATCTGATTCATTTACGATTTTACAATGAGCGCCATTTCTCCAGGAGAGTCTAGAACTGCAGAGCAGTTTTTTGCCTCTGAGACTGTTTCGGAACATCTGAGACACAGAAAGATAGTTATACCAATGACTCTAGGATCCCTGTAGCCTTCCATTAACTCAGGGTATGCCTGATACATCTCACCTCAAACACTCTTAAAATAAAGAATTAAAATAACTTATGTCTAGATCTTTTGTCTTTCTAATGAAGTAGTAAGCTCGGTTGTCATTTTCATTTTGCTTTTCAGGAGCCTGATAGTTTCTTGGAGACAGGACAAGACTATCTGGCACATCTCCCTGTGAGTAATGATCTATTTATGGTCATGTTTCTCTGACACATATCTTTTGAAATAGTTCTCAAAATACAGAGAGGAAAGGAATAGAGTAAGACCAAATGGCCTCAAATGTGGAAAATAGAATAAAAGAGCAGGTGTTTCATTAGTCAATTGTTGGATTACATCTTATTTTACCTAAAACAAAGTTTATCCCTGGTTCCTTTGTATCTGTTTGTTTACAAGTTGGTTTCACTCAAAACAAAGATTGTCTTACTTGTAAACCTGGGTGGGTTTACTGCCCCACCCAGGGGTGATCTCTGTACTTAATAAAAATGGCAGTTCTGACAGGCAGGAGGAGCTCCATACCACTCCTAGGAATATACCCTAGGAACACAAAAATACAATACAAAAACCCCTTCCTTACACCTATATTTATTGCAGCACTATTTACCATAGCAAGACTCTGGAAACAGCCAACATACCCTTCAACAGATGAATGGCTAAAGAAGCTGTGGTACATATACACAATGGAATATTATGCAGCTGTCAGGAGAGATGAAGTCATGAAATTTTCCTATACATGGATGTACATGGAATCTATTATGCTGACTGAAATAAGTCAGAGAGAGAGAGAAAGATGCAGAATGGTCTCACTCATCTATGGGTTTTAAGAAAAGTGAAAGACATTCTTGCAATAACAACTTTCTGATACAAAAGGAAAAGAGCTGGAAGTAACAGCTCACCTCATGAAGCTCACCACAAACAGGGATGAGTTTAGTTAGAGAAATAACTACAGTTTGAACTATCCTAATAATGAGAATGTACGAGGGAAATAGAAAGCCTGTCTAGAGTACAGGCGGGGGTTGGGTGGGGAGGAGGGAGATTTGGGACATTGGTGATGGGAATATCGCACTGAGGACGGGTGGTGTTCTTTACATGACTGAAACCCAAACACAATCATGTATGTAATAAAGTTGTTTAAAAACAAAAAAAGACTGCCAGATTATACTTGTTTCATCCTCAGCCCCGTCTGGATTATTTCTTGCGCAATCCCGATTCAGACACATTCACCTGGGCTTGGCGACACAGAAATCTGTAATTTATTCATGGCATGGGTTAGGTGCCCACCTACTCAAAGGATACAATTTGAGAAAAATCAAATTACCAAAGCTGACACACTTCCATCTACAATATTCAGGTCCTAAAAAAAAGGTTAGTAATATTCCAATAAAACTCAGTAGTATCAGAAAAGTAAACATGTGATTGTAAGAGAAAGACAAAAAAAAAAAAGATTAATGTAAATACACAATGCAGTTGCAAAATTGCAAATGTTTTTGTAGACAGAATTACAATGTGCCCATTATACACATATATTTAAAAACAAATACCAAACCATCAAGTGAAGAAATTGCCTGCTTGAGACCTAAGACTTAAGAATGAGTTCATCCTGGGTACAATCTACACTAAGAAAGAAAAATAAAAGATACACTGAAGCAACAACTTTGTGGTGGTAAGGTATGTAATGTGAAGGAAAGACAATGAAGAAAAGGTATCATGTGCTTTTGATACAAAAGGGAAAAAGACAAGAATCCACATACTGGCTTACAGATATCTTGATTTGTCCAGCGCTCATATCTACACTCTTCTAAGCTTCATTTCTCAAAGAGTATATTTCATGATGTGTAAAGTGAATAAAGATAGACTACAATTTACCTTTATTAACACTGATACAGAAGTGGGGAAAACTTCCTCAAAATAAAAAACTTCCTTAAAATATAAATATGACCATTAATGACAGAAAAGGAAAAGGGATAATTCAAGGAGAAGAAATGAATCTGATACTTAATCTAAAACTTTAGAAATATTTAAAGGGACTGGTTCACATATGTGGGAGAAGAGACTTAAGAACAACAATGTAATGCAGTAAGTTGTAAATGGTTCTGCTGAAAAGAAAAGATGATTCTAGAGAAACTGAGCATACAAGCTCCATTTCAAAGGTGGCCTTTTAAAAGGGACACAGGATCAAGATACATATGTTAAAGCAGTTCCAAATATTTGTAAGAATGGAAACAGTAAGAATAAACTTTATGAACTGAAGGTTGAAAAAAGAAAAGGTAAAAGTGGTGATTGGCTTTAATAATGAGAGATGATGAATCAGAACAGGGATTGGAAAAGAAAATATGGAATTTAGTAATCTTCTTGTTGCCCTGGAAAAGGGAGAACTTGGGAATCTTATACTAGGAATCTTTAGCAAGGGCTTCTGAAACAAAGGAGAGTAGAGAAAAAGAAATGCAAAGAAACGGTAGTTCAGAGAAAAGAGGAAGACTAGTCAGAAGCAAAGCAGAAACTTGAATTCAAAGAGAACAAATGTAAGATGAATTCTGTGCTCAGCAGAACCTCAACACTATAAACACAGAGATGCTTAAAAAATGTACATGCTAGCTACTGGGGATCTAGTTCAGGAATTATATCCCTGGTACCACAGAGCCTCCCACTCATCGCTAGCTATAGCCCTTGTAGACCCTGACATCCAGAACCCAAGTAACACCACTTCCTCAGGTCTCTTTGCATTGAATTGTCAACCCTAGAATCCCTGGAAAGTGGTTCCGAGGTCCTCTAATTAACACTGGAAGGTAAGGAAATATACATGAATTTCATGTTGGCATTTTAGGAATAAACTAGAGTTGATGCCTTTGTGTGAATTTCTAAAAGTTAGGTGAAATTATTATTCTTTGTTATGTATTTATATGCAGGGTGCCGCTGGTATTTGTAAGATAAAAAAATCAACTGCATTTACTGAGAATGAGCAATATGCAAGGAGATGTCTAAGTCAGGTATTACCCACATTAATTATATAAGGTAAGCATTGTAGAATAAAAGCCCTTTGGATGGGCTTGGATGGTTGTGGATGGAGATTATTAGTCCATTATTAGATAAGGAAATTGAAAATTAGAGTGGTTAAGTATCTCTCTAAGACAAGAGATTGTAAAGCAGAACTGAAAAATCATCTGATGAATTTCTGATCCATGTTCATCTTATTATTTAGTATTATATTTCTGGAAAGAATAAGGAAATAATCAATTCTTTAAGCAGTATGTGGCATAATCAGTCATTTATGCAGATTTTGATATGCCTCTTATTGACTCTAATTAAATTATCTTCTAAAAGCAATGATTTAGAAACTCTTACTTGGCATATGTTTGGTTCAGCATCTTCTACTTATTATTCAACTAAGATTCTCCATTAGGCATCTAAGTTTCCTATTTTCAAATGCACAGGGTTATCCCATTCATGCCATTATCTGTTCATTCACATACTTCCATTTATTCCCCATACAACACATATTTACCCTCAAAATGTATAATAATTAGAAAAGGTATGTGACATCAATTAGCCTGCTTAGTTTTAGCCTTTTCTCCCAGTTGTATTTTTCCAATGGTTTTCAGTGAAATGATTTTTATTTTATCAACACTACAGAAGAAAAGAGTATGACACTCTTACTTGATTATTGAGCTTTATTCTTTCAAGCCATATGGCCATGTCTGGAAAAGCCTTACTGCTTCCCTTATAGGTTCATGTAAAACACAGATTCCTTCTGGATAAGTTCAAATATTCTTTTCTACATTCTTTCCAGCTCTATCTTTTACAAACAGCACCCATGCATGTACACACACACACACACACACACACACACACACACACACACACACACTATCAACTTACAATTTTGAAATCAAGTATGAGAGTTTTCTCAACTCTCCTGTGTAATTTCAAATATATTTCATATTAAAATGAGAAGACACTTAACATGAAACAAAAGTTTTATAGTAATTTTAGGCAAACTAGGTAAAGCAGCAATTCCCATATATCAATACCAAACATATATTCTGCTTACCACAGAACACAACCAAGCCATGTCAAAGAGAGACACATTTTTATTTTTAGAATGATTTATATCTTTGTCCAGCATGTGTATTATATCCATCTGCTTTAAATTAGGTACTCTGGTTTTCATTTATCAATCAATAGTAAAGATTTGAGCCTCACTTACTGAACAAATTACTTTATCTGTTTTTTATAAAAATTATGGTGCTGTCCAGGAATCAAACTTCCACATGATGAGGCCCTAATGCCTCTCTGGCACCAAGTTGCTCTATGGTAGGCTCATATGACACCTTGACGACAAGGAAACAACAAGAACTTGCTTTTAGGGCAGGTTTCCCTGCCTCACCACCTAATGGTGAGATAAAATCAGAAGGCACTCTGTGATACCCCAGCTTCAACATAGAATCAAAACCTAGATCTCTAATTATAGAAGCCTGACTGTGACAACCATGATTGAGGAGAACTTTTATTGGGACCATGAAGAAAGACCTTTGTGTCAGACAATTAGAATTCCCAGAATCTACAGTTGGCCTTATGACAGGATACTTCATGGGTAGGAATACCCTGGGTTTTGGCCACAGGCATTGCCTTTCAAATTTTCCCAACATTTGCTGCACCTATGCAAAAACAAAAACAAACAAACAAAAAAAACCTGTTACCCCCCCCCCCATTTATTTTATTTTATTTTTATCTTCAATGGTGGAGCTCCCAGCATTTTTATTGAACCTTGGGACATGAATTACTTTGTTTTACCTCATATTTCTGCACTTTTCTATAAAATTGAAAAGAACAAAAAAGAGGATGGAGTCCAGAGGCTTAAATATCCAAGCCAAAATCAACAACAAAAGAATCAAGAGATTCAAACTATAACAATCTAAACTTAAAATGGGCCTGTTACACTAGCAGACAGAGGTCTAAAGGTAGTGGGTATAGGATGCACGCTGGGAACTTTAGAAAAGATAGGTCAAAACTGGTGGTGGGAATGGCCCTAATTCACTGCCACTGTATGCTGAAATCTAACTATGAAGGATTTTGTAATTCATAACAGTTTCAATAAAAATTAAAAAAATATGGTACTAAGGAGCTAAAAATACATTATGGTAATGAACACTTTTACAGATTTTAACAGTTACAGTTTCACATATTATCTCAAAACAACTCAAAGCAAGCCTTGTCCTGATTTTATATTAGAAAAAATATTTGTGTGTTTATAAAAATAATGAATGCTATAATGGCAGCTACAAATGGCTTAGTTCTTATTATGTCCTAAAATACTTTGAGGGGGGTAATAATTGGTAGGACCATACTTGGGCTTACTCTTTGTTCTACTTGTTGCCAGGGATAAAACCAGGTTTTAAATATAAGGCATAATGAAATTATCACTGGTTTCATAGACTAGAGCCCAGCCTGTAATCTCATTCTCTCCACCTGCCAACAGTGGGACCCAAGACAAGACATTTAACCTCAGTGGACTTTGATTTTCTCACCCATAAAAAAAAAAACCCACAATTGAAACAGACTATCCCTTTCAGCAATTCTATGAGTCAAGGTCATCCATTAGTTCAAATTATATCCCTTTCAACTTTTATTTTTTTGTTAGATAAAATATGAGCTGCTGAAATGTAGGTGGATTCTAAAAGAATCTCAGAAAATATTTGCTAATTGATTGTAAAAACAAAATATACAAGAAGGACAGATGGGCAAAAGACCCTAGAATATGCCAGCTGAGCTGTATTTTAGGATGGAAAGCAGTGTTCATATTTCAGATATAACAGAGATATCTGACAAATGTTTACTGAGCTAAAGAAATTTCTTTCATTTGAAAATATAGCCAAAAGCAAATTATAAAATAATATATAAGATATAACACCACCTTTAAAAATACAATAATATATGCAAACACTAGGAACCAAAAGTGATGGAGGAATGTATACCAAGCAATTGATAGTGGTTTCCTGAGAAAGATTGAGAAAGAAATATGACTGATTTCTACCTTCTACAATAGGCACTTCATTATATGTCTCAGGTTTCCTGTCAAAGTGAAAACTAAACCCTAAAGGTTTCTACAACCAAAAGCTATTGCCTTGCATTTACACAGTGAAATATTTCTCTCTCACACACACAAACATTCTCTCTCTCTCTCTCTCTCTCTCTCTCTCTCTCTCTCTCTCTCTCTCTCTCACACACACACACACACACACACACACACAGAGGGTTTTTTCCAGTTACTACACATGTGAAGAAAAGGTCCTACTTTTTTTCTAGTTCTTGTGAGCCCTTGCATTTTCTAGTTCCTATTGCCTTGTTATTAACAGTGAACTCTCTCTCTCTCTCTCTCTCTCTCTCTCTCTCTCTCTCTCTCTCTCTCACACACACACACACACACACACACAGAGGTATTTTATTCCAGTTAATACACATGTAAAGGAAACAGTCTTACTTTTTTTTTCTAGTTCCTGTGAACCCTCAAGAGAGAAGACTGTGGGATGATTATTAGAGCATTTGAGTGTGTGGGTTTGCCTGGAAGCAACAGCCAGAAAAGGCTGGAAGAAGGGGAAAAAATGAGAAAGCTTGCTCAGCTTGTAAAGCTCTCAACCCGATTTGATTTCCTATTAATTAAATTGGATTCCACTTGATTATGGATCTCATTGACTTGAAAATGTTTGAGGAGAGTATCACTGTACTAGACTACACAGAAATAGCAGTAAAAAGAACACCCCAGAAACCTTTGAAGGCTAGCCATGCAAATATATCACCCCTGAATTGTGACGGATGTGTTCTGATTATTATGATCACCTTTTCTTCAGTCTGAGTCTGTAAACATTTCTAGAACATAAAATCTAAAGAAAAAGCCCTGTTTAGCACAATGTAGGTAACATAAAATATGTGCTTTCACATCATGTAATGTAAAAATTTATGAGTTACACTAAAAAATAATATTTATTTCCAATGTGTTTGCATCTCTGCTCTCTGTTGTTCTTGATGAATGCAAAAAGATAAATGTACCATTAAAGGAAAAGTAGCAACAGGGAGCTAATCTGCCTGCTAACTTACCATCCAGCTATCCCAGATTAACTGCTGTAGCTCAGTTCCTCAGTCTTTTATGATAGAGATTACTGAAGAGTGATCAGTTACCCCTACGTCTTTGAGAAGCAGGAGAATGAAGAGGGATGAGCACAGACTTTAAATTCAGTTCTGGATTTGAATACTACTCTAGATTGGTAAATTTAGATAATAAATTTAGCTCACTTCTCTGTGATAAGATTTGCTCAGAAATCAAGACATTAGTGCCTATTCTATTATACTGTCATAATTAGTTAAATAATATAGACGAATCCCCTTCTATAATTGACAGAAATGCCTTGAAGGACTTTGTAGCTAACCTCTAAAAGCCTCTCCCTTCATCTCTTTTCCTCCTTTCAATTAATTCTTCTTTTTCCTTCCTTTCCTATTTTTTTTAGCAGAAATCTCTCTTAAATTCACTTTTTAAAAATAGAACAACACTGTAATAAAAGTCAAGACTAGTCAAGTTGAAGGGTAGAATAATTTCTTCTTTTCTATTTTGGATCTCCAAAACCCAATATCAAGAAGCATACAAACAAAAATATGCACAAAATTATAAATTGAGTCAAGGGGCTTGATGAGCTCTGCATTGCCTTTTAGTCCTGAGACAGAAAAATAGATGATAGCCAAACAGTGTATTTATTTCTCTTCTTCTGAAAAAAATGGGTTGTATTTGGAGGTTCTGAGGAAGAGGAGGAAGAAGATAATAGAGAGAGAGTAAAGTACTCAAGAGAGAGTATAAGCTTCTCCAAATGCAGAGAGAGAGCCCCAGTACACATCCCAGAGTTAATGTATAAAAGTGCACATCTCAAGAAGAGAGATACAGGTGACATATCCATGTAGACAACATGTACATTGGTGGGAACACACATTTGTCAGAGCTTTTATTCAGATTTTATTTTTTCTGATTTGACCTTCTTTTTATACTATTATTACAATGCTTACCATGAGTGAATCAACTGGACCATTTAATACCGACTTGTACCACCATGGAATATTCAATATTTTCAATAAAACCTTTGGCAAGCACATCATAACTGCAGTTTTAAGATAGAGTTGGAAGGTTTGGAAGTTTCTTCTCTCTTATGCCATAGTAAAAGTAGAGATGACTCAAGGGTGAGGTGGGTGAAGCACTTGCAAAGGGTGCAAAATTTAAAGAGGTGTTAAGAAAACTTAGCTTCCAAGATAAACGATAATTTAATGAAGTGTTTTAAGAAATCAAAATGGGTGGAAACCAAGCTAGGACTGGTACAACGACCATCATTTACACATCCCTGAATCCATAACCAGGAAAATGGAGTCTCCCTCCAAGAACCTCTTTGGCTCTTGGTTTCCTCATCTTGTCTCATGTAAGTCTGATTGTAAAACTTCTTATGATTTTTTGAATTGAAAATCTGCCAAAGGGAAAGGGAAATAGGAATGAAAAGTCAAGTAAAAAAGGAAATGTATGGTGAAAGTTAGCTCTGGACTAACTTGTACCAGTTAGTACCAGTTAAGGGCAAACTTGGTGTAGTAAATGCACATGTTGATTTTTAATGTTGTATAATTGAAGTTTCTAAGTCATAATGCAATATCTCCTCAAAATAAAGAATAAAAGGGGGAAGGAGATGCTATGATTATCTCTAGCATGAAGCTTCATGATTAAGACAATAATGACTCAAAAGGACAAAATTAATTTACTCAGGCAGTTAATTAACCCAAAATATTTTCTAAGCAATTACTGTGTGGCAAGCACTGCCATTCCAAATGCAAATAGGGACCATATAAACACCTGTAAAAGAAAAGCAGCCTAATGTTTAGTCGAACTTTACTCAGAAAGTAACTTCGACCTAAAGGATAAAAGTTAAAAAGTGGAAGTCAAGGATTTGATTACTGAGACGACAGCATGACTAAAGACCTGAAGGTCAAAAAAAGGAAAATTTCAGATAAAGAGCTGTAATAATTTGGTGTGATTGCATGAAACTTGTTTTGGTTTTGTTTGATTTTGTTTTTGCAGTGTCAGGGATTGAAGCTAGGGTCTCACAGATGCCCATGCAAGACTTCAGCTTCTGGATAAAATTTGTTTTTTATTATCTTTAAATTTTTTATTGAGTTCATTGTGAATTACAAGTCTTTCACAGTTGTATTTTACATGTTTAGTGACAGTGAATTAAGGCCATACCCATCACCAGTATTGACCTCCCTCCACATAGTTCCCATATGCATCCCAAATCTCCACCTCCATCTCAAGCACACTGGATTATTAGTGTAACAGGTCCATTTTGTGTTTAACATGTTATAGTTTGGATCTCTTGATTCTGCTGTCATTGACTTTGGCTTGGATATTTAGATATGATCTCTTTTTTTTTTTTTAGATATGATCTCTTTTTAGGATTAAATATTTTTGAAGAAAATAGTCTTTGGCTACAGAACAATAATAAAAGTATTTATCCAGGTGTAAAACAAAGAGCATTGAATTATGGTCAGACCACAGTTCAAGTTAATGCCCTATTTCCAATTAGCTAGATAATGGGGCTTTCATATCCATTGGAATTCTACGTTAGATATAGTTCGAGCTTTCTCATGAACAAGGGAGTTATTAAAATACCAAAGAATATTGCCAACCTTGCTTTTGAGATATTTAGCGTTTCCATCAGAGAAAAAAAATCTCCTTGGAAAGAGTTTGCTAAATTGCTAACTGATGTATGATGCCTAGAAGCCTAAAGAAATGCAAGAACCAACCTATGATCAAGCAAACTTTTTCTCTACCTAGACAAATATGAAAAGAGGGCAACTAAGCAGACAGAATATACCCAGCACATGTCTATTCTACCTCTGCTTAAGACAGCCAAGCTGCTGTTTTGATACAAGTGTGTCCCTCAGTTTTCATTCCTGGCACTTTTTTAAGTAAGAAACTCAATTTAGAGACTCCTATTAATGCTCAACCAAAAATTGTTGTAAACAAACATGAATGCCCACATCCCTTGAATTTTCAAGCTTCACATTTTTAGTTTAACTAGTATTGTATACATTATGTACCCTTTATTGAGCATGTTCTCTGTGTCAAGAATTAAAAATATGAACTAATCTAATCTGCAGAAACCTAGGTAAAGGGGTTGATACCATTATTTCCAACTTAAAAGCGGCTATGATTTGAAATAGAGAGGCAAAACTGTGTGCCCAAAGGAACATGGTTGTAAGTGACAAAACCAGAATTCAATACATCCTACCTCAAGTCTGGGCTCTGCAACAGTGCTACAAAAGCAAGTTTCATCATCCTGCATGCCCAAGTGACACCCTTAGAGGGTGTCCCTCAGAGGCTCCTTAGCTTCAGGACACTCAACAATTTGAATTCTCTGGGCTTTAGGAAGCACCAACATTATACAGTTACGAGGAGAATAGCAACTCCATATCTGACCTCACAATCTTACTTTGTAGATTCTTCGGAAGAGCTAAGCATTCTTCTTTATCTCCTCTCCTGCTAGCATGTCCCACACCTATTATTTAAATAATTTTTAAAATTTTACACACAAGTAGAATTGCTCCTAAACTGTGCCCTTCCTTTTCATGTTTCCCTTAAGTTTTTGCTTCCACTCCATTCACCCCAAACCATCCTCCAATCTTGTCTGAGCATATAAACCATGCTTTCTCTTTTTTTATGATGGTTTCTCTTAACACTCTACATTTTGCTAAAATCTGAGTTTAGTTTTTAGATCTATAGTCCTTTGCCTGATGATTTCCTCACTTAATAAAACCAATAGTTCTACTGTAAAACCACTAACACTAGAATTTGTAGTAATGTGTATTCCAGGGTGTTCAGTGTGTCATCACTAAATCAACTTCTACCAAATATCAAATAGGTCTTAAAATTTTCTGACCTTCCCTCCCCATTCATCTACCACCATTCATTCATTTATCAAAAGTTCAACCCTTTTTGATATTACTTCTCTTTCATCCATTGAAGTTAACCTGGAATTATTTTATATTTTTATATATTCTGACATTGCTTATTCAGCACTTAAGATTGGAACTCATATGTTTGTGTTTTCATAGGGAACCTAATTTATAGGGCTACACTGCTAAAAACAGGATTAAGGGTAGTCAGTCCTTCATCCCAGATTGCCAAAATGCTTCTTTAAATGAAATCCTTATCAAAGTTTGTGACTCCACAATACTTTTAAAATGTGAGCAAAGCAAGGAGAATTGAGAAATTTTGGTAAGGAAGAAGGTAAAAGAAACTCACATTTACTGCCAACTACAGTGAATCAGAAACAGTGCTAAGCATATGAACTAATTATATAATTTTTAATACTTAAAAAATATATACTTCTTATTAGACCTTCCATCTCATTGGCATTTCCACAAGGTAGTTCTTCATAGAGTTAATCTCCCTGGATCATTTGACAATGAATTCCCAAAGGCTGATTACTTTAGACCATTAAAAAATCATGATGGGACAGAGAGATAGTACAGTGGCTAAAGTGCTTTGCTTGTACACAGTTAATCCTTGTTCAATTCCCAGCACCACATATGGTCCCCAAGTCCTGTCAGAGTGATCCCTGAGCACCAAGGCAGAAGTAAATCATGAACACTGCTGGGTGTGATAGAAATGCCAAAAAAGAAGAAACAAAAGCCTTGATGTATCTTTAATCCTTCTAATGAAGAGATCATTTTATGACTGGATTTCTTATTCATTGATTCAGGCACTAGTTAAGCAAATTATTTGAGTCTCTACTCTGTAGTTAAGCCTTGATGAACATTGCAGATGTGGCTCTGAATGCCCTTCCCTCAGAATATAGGGAAGAGAGTTACACAAGTGAATGCTATGGAAGCACAGGGTTATGTAGGCGTGCACAGGAGGCCCTTCTTAGATTAGCCAAGTACATTTTTCTCACTTGCCTCCCAGCTGTCTTCTCCTCTCCATCCCCTCTGCCCCAATTCTCATCATTTCACACCTTTGTTTCTACAATAAGCTCTCTGCCTCCAGTCACAGCTCCTCTATCCTTCCCACTAGCCATAGTTTTCTTTCTCTAATGCATATCACCAACTTCCCAACCTCCAAACTCCTACACTTTCAGAGAACACTGAAACTCTTTTGCTTGAGATACTTCCATCACACTGGACCTGTGTTTATTTCTCAGCTATGATGTTTTGCACCCCACTGACCTAAGAATCTATCTCTCTTTCTAGAGTCACAGAGTCTGCTAGAATCTAGAGTCTACTGTAAAACCACTAATACTAGAATTTATAGTATTGTGTATTCCAGGGTGTTCAGTGTGTCATCACTAAATCAACTTCTACCAAATATCAAATAGGCCTTAAAATTTTCTGACCTTCCCTCCCCATTCATCTACCACCATTCATTCATTTATCAAAAGTTTAACCCTTTTGATATTACTTCTCTTTCATCCATTGAAGTTAACCTGGAATTATTTTATATTTTTATATATTCTGACATTGCTTATTCAGCACTTAAGATTGGAACTCATATGTTTGTGTTTCTTTGTTTTGTTTATCTGCCTAAAATAAACTTTTCTTCTTCCTTCAAGACTCAGTTCAAGTCAGTCTTCTTCATAAACCTTTATCATCTTTCCATCCATTAAGGATTCCCTACTTTTGTGTTTGCAGTGCATCCTGGTAATGCTCTATTTGAACATTTAAGGTTTCAGTGCTGACTAGTTGTCCTGCATCCTGCTGGTCACAGTCCAACATCCTGTGTTCTAGCTACACAGAAAGGTTTACAGTCACTCGTAATTTATCAGACACTCTCAACATTCTCCCTCCGCTTTGAATGTCTTCTCTATCTTCCCACTTGGTCAAAGACCATTCATTTTCTAAAACATTGCACTCAGAAAACAGCTACTCAAACTCACCAGAAAAACAAAAAACACTTATTATGTATGTCTTTTTTACTATACTATTGACACTTGAGTTTTCATACAATTATATCAGTTAATCAGATGGCATTATGATTAGAAAAATATGTCTTTTTCTCTTCTTGAAATCAGATTATTATTATTATTATTTTTTACTTCTTTGGTTTTTATTTTTTCCATTCTACAGTGCATAATGCCCTGGTAAAAGAACTTCTGAGTGTTGAGAAAATTCAGGAGAGAAGAGGGAGTACAGAGAAGTCCCAAAGATAGCACAGGGTACAGTTTGATGATTTCATATATACTAATTACAGATTTATAATTAAATAATGAATTCTGAAGAGCAATGTCTTTCTTATTCATTTTATATGGTCAGACTACTAAATATAAGGAATGTCAAGTACTTATAAAGGAACCTAAATATAATTGAAAAGTAAGTGAAATTTGCAGATGTAAGTTTGATAAAGAAAAAATAGTTCAAAATAAAGAAATCTTAGTATTTTCATCCCAAGTTTGCAAGGAGAATTATGAGAATGCGCATCTTGCAATGAAAAGGGCATAAGCAAAAAATTATATTTACATTTATATTATGCTTAAACTTATTTATATATGCCAATTTCAGCTTAAAAATATTTTGGAAAGGTCTTCATTTCACTCGTTTTAAAAACTATTTTTCACATTTTATTCTTAGTAAATGCTTATCAAAATATAAAAGCAAATATATTTTAACAATATCTTTATCCAAATTTCTTTCTTTCTCTCTTTTGTGTTCTTTCTTGAAAGTTTAGCTTTGGCTATGTAGTCTTAGGAGTCAAGGTTCCCCTTACGAGTGAACTTTTACAATCAGCCTAGTGCATATCAGACTTTCTTCCAACTTCAAAGAAGTTTCAAATTGTTAAAAAAAAAACAAAACACTAAGTAAGTACCCAAAGCAACAAAGAAATAAAGAAATGACAGCTACTTGTCATCTTCAAGCGAATAATGTGCCAGTTGACAACCCAGAGTCACTGATACTCAATCTCAGCTTCTAGTGCTTTTGCCAGTTAGCATTAGTTTGGCTACCAGATTCACCAACCACTTATCTCACAAATTCAAGGGTTGAGAAGATAAAGTAGGGCTACCTCTTGGGTAGCCATCCCACCCAAAACGTCAGGGTGGAGGATGTGCCCACACGACACATTTTACATGCAAACAATTCATCAGTGATGGTGATAAATAATAAAAGTCAGTTCAAGAATAATCAGGAGACTCACAGTCCTGCTGTGACGACACACATATCTTCCAGGTTGAATCCCATCCTTAGACTAAGGAGAAAAGACACCTCGGAAGAGTGGAGAAGCTACATAAATGAGATCAGGGAAAGGGAATCTACTACAGGGAAAATAGCCACACACTGGCTGTCCCCTGTCTTTAAATTGTCCTGTAGTCACACCTCTCTTCAATGTCCCTAGTTTGTCCCTTTTTCCTCCCCCTTTGTCCCAGCCTTGGACTCCTCATCACTGATCCAATCAATCTCTGCTTCCCCCAAAGACCATTGGACTGATGGCTTTCCTTTCCTAGGTGGCTGCAGAAGCTCCTCACCAGGAGACCCCCTCCCCAAGGATTGACATCTTAAGGAATTCTTTTTGAGGGAGAAAGAATTTTTTTCCCCTCTAGAATCTAAGGGCCATTTGGAAAGGTGCCAGAGTACTCCTGATAGGTCTCAGCCTGCAGAGAATCTCTGCCTGGAAAAGAGGTTGAAAGGGGGAAATGGTATCCCCACAAACAAAAAGAATAACCCAGAATCCTCCACATATTCCACACGTGTGTGGCACAAACCCTCCAGGGCAAAAAAAAAAAAAAAATCCAGCCGCAATCACACCAGCCCCCAGCCCGGTTCCAGCTCGACTCCAGCTCCAGCCACTGGGGTGCGCGTGCAGGCAGGGACCTTCCCTGGGGAGGAGGGACCCTGGCGCTCAGCATTTCTAGAAGGTGATAATGGCAAACCTTTCAGTAAGTCATCATTTACCGTCCCTGGGACCCAAGCCTCACTGGAGCGAATCAATTCTGGGTGCTCAATAAAAAGAAGGGAGGCTATTACTGTTAATTCTCCAAATGACAACCACACATTGCAGGGGCAATGCACCCCAAGAGCAGGGGTTTAGGGGGCGGGTGGGAGAAGGCTGCAAAGAGGGCCGGGAGCATGACAGGTGCCCACGCCTGCGGGGAAATCCAAGGCCAAGCTTGCAAATCCAGGGGTGCTCCATGCGGACCCCCTACCAAGGCGAAAAGACTTGTCACCCCGCCACCTGCAGAGCGCCCCCCGACCCCGTAAGCCGGCAAGCCGGCTCGGGCAACTGTGAGGCATGTGGTCAGGAGGGTGGAACGGGACGGAGACGCCTCCACGCCCCCTTTGTTTCCACGCTTCCCCAAATGACAGGGGCGGAAAGTTTACGAGCGGCGAGGGTGTCGCTTTCAGCGGGGTCCAGCTTGACACCTCGCGGGGAGCGACCCACCAGGCAGCGCCCTTTCCCCTGTCTCTCTCTCTCTCTCTCTCTTTCCTCTCCTCTCCTCTCGCACCCACTACCACCCCGCCAGCATAGCCCTGGGCGCAAGCCTTCATCTGCACCTGGTCAGCCTCGAACGAGCTGGGTTGCGGGGCCACCTGTACCGCAACACCAGGCCCCCGGGAGAACTGTCCCCTCTGCCAGCCCGAGCGTCCTGGAGCGTCCCGCAGCGCACAGCGCGCCCCACTCACCTCCGGCCGGGCTGGCGCGTCCGTCCACCCGTGCGCCCTGCCCTAGTGGGCCCCCCGGCTCGCGGGAACGCTGAGCTGCTGCTGCTTCTGCTGCTGCTGCTGCTGCATTCCGCCTGCGTGGGAGAACGACCCGGCGAGCGTGCGGCGCAGGCGTGTGCGGACGTGGATGTGTGTGTGCAAGTGTAAATGCTGTGTGTGCACGCGCGCCAGTGGGGAGGGGGGTTTTGCGGGATCACCGCTTCCCCGCGCCGCCCATCATCCCCGCACACGTCTATCCGCCGCCTTCTCCTCCTCCTCCTCCTCGCTGCACCGCTTGCCCAGGGTCCAGGGTGCAGGATCTCCCTCCCCGGTTGGTTTAATGAAAGGAAGGAGCGAGAGAGGCGGGGAGTCTACGGGCGCCGGTTGCGCATGCTCAGAATGGGACCCCGAGCATCTGGGGTGCTCCGGCCGGGCGAGGGAAGCCTGCAGAGGAGGGTGGCCACGAGTTCCTCTCGGCACCCCGGAGCTGCAGGGGGGCACGGCGGGGTTTCCCGGAGGCGACGCGGGGAAAACCCTGACAGCCAAGGCGCGCCCTGCTTTGGGGGTGGGGGGGTGCTAGGAAGCCGGTGGTGGGATCCCCGAGCTGTCCCCTGGAGAACCGCGTGTGCTGCAAGTCCAAGCGCAGACTCTCTTTTCAGGGTATTTGTCGTGCTGGCGCTGGGGTTCCCGGGGACAGCGCCTCTCTTCTGGCTTCTTGGCGCTGCGGGAGCCCTCGCTGCATCTCCCCCGAGGCTCCAGCAGAACCCGCGGGGCTGCACGCGCCAGAATCTGCAGGAGTTTGCTGGTTGGTGCTTCTTCCCCCCCCCCCCTCCTCTCTCAACTTCCAGTCTCTAGTCCATGGCAGCTGGGCGCTCGAGTGGTGCCCCCAAACAGGTTTGCTGGGGCGAAGAGGGGCGGGGCTCGCGTTCCCCCCTCTGCCAAGAACAAAAACAAAGCACGGCTGCAAGGAAGGTGAGTCCACGGAGGACTCCGTGGAAAACTAGGTTGAGTGGGAGAGATTTGCCCAATTCCGGAAGGCAAAAAGAACAAAAGATCCATGGTCGCCCGCCCTTGGCCTCCTTGTGGGAGCTATTCTGCCGGGTTTGCAGTGGGGAGTGCTTCTGGCCATTTGGGGGGAATGGAAGAAGTAGCCACCACCGAGGAGTCCAGGAAGAGAACCTGAGCCCGCCATGACGATGCTGCAGTAACCTGAGGCCAGGGGAGGCTTTGCGAGTGGAGTGGAAACTCTTCTTGGTGGAATTGTTCTGACAGCAAAACAGGCGAGAGGTTAGGATGTATCCAAAACCTTGCTTCTTTAACCTCCGGACTGTTTCATCAACCCGGCTTTCTACTCTTTTCTCCATCCAACTCAAAGACCTCCAGAGCTGGGTATGCTCTGACCCTGCAAGAATTTTCCTAACTCTTTTTATGTTTCAGTGTTCCTGTAGGAAGGACTGATGTTAGATCACCTCCACCTTTTTTTATAATTTTATTTATTTATTTATTTTAAGGAAAGAAGAGGATCTGTTCTGCGGAAATCTCTGACAAGCTTGTATTAAAAAACACCTCTGAGCACTTCTACTATGCAGTGCAAGTGAGCAGATGCCTTCTCACTGAACTCTGACCCCCCTTTCCCATTCATCTTCCTAATAATAATGCCCAGTGAAGCTAGAACAGCCGGACAATTAGATCAAATTCTAGCGCACACTCAGAGGAGAGAAAAAAAAACAGCTTGTCAAAATACCACCAACAAAAGCACAATTTAGGAGAAAAGGCAAAAAAGGGAAAGGAAGACAAAAACAAAGAAAGGGCTAATTCTTCCAAAGTGAGACTTCCCAGTTGCAGTGGTTAGTTCTTTTTTTCTGTTGCTCTTTGAAAATCAAATTGCAACAAATCTTTGCCTCTTCAGTGTATTACTCGCTCTAGTCCTAAAGATGGGACTTCTGCTGTCATGCCTGTTTTATTCAAACCTGGCCCCTTGGCACCAGGTATCTTGGAAGGCCTCCAAGTCAGATATGCCTTGTAACCACATTTCCCTCCCAGCGGAATATCAGGGTATTAGCATTGGCTGAGACTTGAGACAGGAAAACCATCCCCCTCTTTGAGCACTTTGAAACCAAGGTGTAAAGGAGAGTAGGAAGAGAGAGGTGGGCTGCAGTGGTTACAAGTCGGGGTTGAATCAGTGGAATCAGAACTGAAGCACTTCGCCTACTCTACGTGTCCAGAGCTGCCTGGCCAAGAAGCACACTCTGATCTGAGCTTGACCTTGGCTGCAAAGAAAAGGGACATCACTCCCCCGACGCTCAGAAACACCCTATTCTCATCTCAATGTATCAGCCAGGTCGAGGGTGATGGAGCCTTTATTAGTTTAGAACTGCAAATAAAGTGAAATCCCTTTATGATCTTGCTATGAGCGAATGAACCAGCAGTTCAGAAGTTTACTGTTTGGGAAGCACAGGGGACGTCAAATGATATGGTGTATATGAAACACAAGTGCATCGCCAGCTCTTTGTATCTTGTAGCTATTATTATTTTGCTTAGCATTTGAATTGATAATGTTGTTTTATAAAAAAAAAAAGAGGTTGGAATATGTTCTCCCAAAGATTTAAAATATAAAACAAATACCAACTAAATGCCTTCTAGTTTTCCTTCTAACTTTGCCCTCTCACTCCTGTCCCTCCTCCCACCCCACACCACCACCACCCCTCCTTTATTGATATATTCATGTTCGTGAAAGGAAAAGCAGTCTGTAAACCCTGTATGGTGCATAACCCCAGCCCTCACCTTTCTTACAGGCAGATCTAGAAATTTGAAAGTGTGAAATAGCCCAGTCTGTCAGCAATAAGCCTCAAGCACTTGTCAGCATTCACATCTCCCAGAGAGAAGACCCTTTGCTCTGGCAGCCAGGTCTCCTGCTGGATACCCACCTCACAGGGTCATCGAGCTTTAGTTCTTCATAGATTTCCTTTGTTGGTTTGGTTTTCCTTCTAATTTTAGTTACCTAATGTGTTACTCCTCCTAGGCAACAGAATGCCCAAAGCCAATTAATTTGCACACACGTTTACAGATGGTTTTGAGGAGAAAACAGAATGAATTTTTAGTGTCTACAAGCACCTTTCATTATCTTTAAATTCAAATTTCAGACCGAGAATTCATCTCCCTCTATGTAGTGGACAATATTTAAATGTTGCACCTTTGTCATCATAAACACATATCAACAAAATAACCTGAAATTGTTGCTATCCAAATATAGTGTAATACAAAAATATCCAGAGTTTAAAACCAGTTATACACATATTGCTTAAACATAATACTCATGGAACTTATACCATCGAGATTTCTCAGTTCTTTGAAAAGCATATGAAAATTAATTTAGTAGGTTATTTAATACTGAAAAACAGAGCCACTCTAGGAGTTAACTTAAGTATTACATAATTTATAATAAGTATTACATTTATATAGTATCCTATATAATTTTGACCATTTTAAATGTAATCATAACAAGACAATTAGATTTATACATTTTTTTTTGTGGTTTTTGGGTCACACCCGGCAGTGCTCAGGGGTTATTCCTGGCTCCATGCTCAGAAATTGCTCCTGGCTGGCACGGGGGACCATATGGGACACTGGATTCAAACCGATGACCTCCTGCATGAAAGGCAAATGTCTTACCTCCATGCTATCTCTCCAGCCCCGGATTTATACATTTTTATATAGAACTCTAATCTAATCTAATAATTTTTTTTGATTTTGTAAAGATACCAAACATGACTACAAGAGCTAATCTAATGATTTATTATTATAAAATTTAAAAATGTTAGTGGCTATCAAAATATGCTATAAAACTATCACCATAAAAGTACTCTTATTACCACACTTAGTACAAAGTTCTTTTTTAATTTTTACTTCATTAAAAACATTATATTTTAATAATTTTTACAAGGTTAGTGACACTTGAGTTTTTTCAACAATGTTTTAGCACCAATCAAATATCCAGTGTCCAACTTTCCTCCACTAATGTTGATGGTGAATAAGACTCCTGAAATTACTCTGGCTGCCTGCCAAGAAAAATAACTACTTAATACGCTATGCAAAATGAAAGCATTTTAATACCAATAAACAATATTGAAAACTTAGACATTGGGCTCTAAATTATAAAAATACAGTAGAAGACATGGTTGATATGCTATAGGGCCTTAACATCAGAAATATATTTAATCACTTAATTCCAAGGGTCAGAGAATAGTATAGTGAGTAGCACTCATCTTCTACATGACAAACCAGGGTTTGATCCCCAGCACTCCATATAATCACCGAAGCATTGCCAGGAGAATCCCTAGGCACAAGCCAGAAGTAAACACTAAGTAATGCCAGATGTTGCCCCAAAACTAAAAATTAAATTAATATTATTTTATTTTTTTTAATTGTTATGTATTTATTTTTTTATTTTTTTTGAATTTATTTAAACACCTTAATTACATACATGATTGTGTTTGGGTTTCAGTCATGTAAAGAACACCACCCATCACCAGTGCAACATTCCCATCACCAATGTCCCAAGTCTCCCTTCGCCCCACCCGACCCCCGCCTGTACTCTAGACAGGCTCTCCATTTTCATCATACATTCTCAAAATTAATATTATTTTAAAATAAAGACTTAACTTTAATGTCAAATGAAGCAATAAATATTATTGCTTCTACAATTCTATACTTCACTACAAAAAAGTATGTAGGACTCTATCAAATTAAAAAACCTTCACACAGGGGACCGAAGCAATGGTGCTAGCTGCATGGCATCTGCCTTTCAAGCACTAAACCTAGGATGGATCGCGGTTCTGTTCCCCCAGCGTCCCATATGATCCCCCAAACCAGGAGCAATTTCTGAGTGCATAGCCAGGAGTAACCCTTGAGCATCACCAGGTGTGGCCCAAAAACAAAAAACAAAAAAAACTTTCACACAAAAAAATTACAACAAAAATAAAATGAAACCTTAGCAATTAGAAAAAGATAGCTGCACATCCTGCAAGGGGTTAATAACCAAAATATATAAAGAATCCATACAATTCCACAACTATAAAGAGAAGCAATTAAAATTAGACAAAAGTCCCTGAACCTTGGATCCCATCCATGGAACCAGCACAATTTTCCATGACACCCTGAACAGCTTGGTAAAAGCAACAACCTGTTTTCAGGGTAGGTTTCTTTTACCTTATTATCTTATCTTATCTTATTAGGCATTGCCACCTAATGATGAGATGAAACTAGAAGACACTCCTTATCACCTTGACTTAAACATAGGATCTGTACAAAATCTAGGATCTCTAACTTTAGAAGTCTGACTGCAACAATTGTGATAGTGAAGAGCATTTACTGGGACCAAGAGAAAAACTTTGGGAGTAAGACAATTTAATATGGCCAGAGCCTTTAGTTGGTCTATGGCAGGATGCTTTGTGGGGTGAGTCTACTTGTTCTTCGGCCAAAGAATTTTACTTTCTATTTTCCCCATATTTTGCTATGCCTACAAATACATTAAAACCAAACAAACAAACAAAAACAAAAAGAACCTGCCACACTCACCTTTTTTATTGTATTTTTCATTTCTTATTTAAATTAGGGTTCCCACATTTTTTTATAGAACCTAGGGATATGGTTTACTTTATTTTACTACATATTCCGCATTTTTCTATATAACTAAGAGGAAAGGAATAAAGAAAGACTGGGGGTCAGGGGCCTAGTGATCTCTAATGCATTGGTGGGGAAATAAATAAGGACAGAATTAAATGTACAAGCCAAAGTCAATGATAATACAATAAAAGGACCTAAACTTTAACAATTAAAACTTAAAGGGGCCTGTTATACTGGCAGGCCAGGGGGCAAAGAGTAATGGTATAAAATGCACGTTGGGTCCATTGGTGGAAGGAGGTTGACACTGGGGTGGGAAGGGCCCTGACTCACTGTATATCTGAAATTCAACTATGAAGGACTCTGTGGATCACAATGGATTCAATAAAATAAAATAAAAAAATAAAGTTAAGAAATTTGGACAAAAGATATGAAGCAATACTTCTCCAAGAAAAACATACAGATAACCCACAGACATATGAAAAAGATTCTCAGCATTATGTTTTTAGGGAAGTGTAAATCTATACACATACTACCTCAAGCTAAAGAAAATGGCCGATATATATCATAAAACTCAGAAACAACAAATGTGGTTGAGGAGATGGAAAATAAAGAGCTCTATCACACTATTATTAGTAAAAACATAAATTGGTATCATCGTAGGAAAAGTGATATGGATATTCTTTTTAAAACTTAAAGTGAAAATTCCATATGATTCAGGAATTCCACTTTCTTGGCACTTCTCCAAAGGATATAAAAATACTAATTTAAAAGGATATTTGTACCATATGTTCATAGTAGCATTATTCACAATTCAGAACCAAATATGGAATCAACCTAACTACTCCTTAACAGATGACTGGAGAAAGAAGCCATAGTATATAATATACTCAATGGAATAATAATGGGCTATTTAAAAAAAATGTCAAGTGTGCTTTTTGGGAGAAAATACACATATCTTGAGATGAACATGCTATATAGAAAAATAAAGAAGTGAAAGACAATTACAAAATGGTTTTACTTATAAGTAGAATGTATATACTTAAAGCAAATTAGTGGCAAAAAAATACCTACCTCCAAGGCTTAGTGTAAGTTAGTGAAAGCTATAGTTATTACCAGATAGAAAAGAGGCTAGAGAGATTAATAGAGAAGTCTTTGTGGTGGGATAACATAGCACTGGAATATTTTTTGTAGGTATGGTGACAATTAAATAGATACAGTTATGAAGCTACACCTCTGAAATGTCATATTAAAAACTCATAATCAATAAAGATTTATTTAAAAAAATCCCAATGACCATGAAACTTGGTGTTTTTCAGAGCTAATGAGCAATAGTTTTTGAAAGTTTATGTCTATATTATCTAAAGACAATTAGATTGACCACTTCCATCACTGTCCAGTGGAGATAGTGGCAGAGAAAGAAACAAACATAAATAAGGAGACAAATTCACAAGGACTGTCTAAGCTTTATGATCATCCGGGCCACCATCATTGAGTTTGTGGGCTGGTAATTTATTTGGTGCAGTATCATTCCCACACCTTGGCTTCCAAAACTAGAGCCATAGTTTAAGCTGACAGGATAATAATAATAATTAATAAGCACATCAACATTCCATAGGTACATGAGGAGTGGGGGCTAGGTTATTTCACAGTCAATCAGCAGGAAATCTTTTTTTTTTTTTTTTTGGTAAGAGGAGGGTTTTGGCCACACCCGGTGACCCTCAGGGGTTACTCCTGGCTATGCGCTCAGAAATTGCTCCTGGCTTTGGGGGACCATATGGAACACTGAGGATCAAACCCAGGTCCATCATGGGGCAGCCACATGCAAGGCCCTACCTCTGTGTTATTGCTCCGGCCCCAACAGGAATTTTTAATGTAAAAAGTTGTGACAGTCTTTTATTCTATTTTTGCTTATGTTACTCTACATGTAGAAGGCCCTGTTTTTATTTTATTCTCTCCTGAGTGCATTTTTGCTTCTTCTGTATTCTGTTCCATTCTTTCATGGGCAAATGGGTTATATTTAAAAGACCAAACTGTTTTGCCTGGAGACTCTCCTAACCTTGCAGATATTGTTAGGGGAACAATACTCCAAATGTGCTGATCTAAAAATGGGAGTTAAAAGAGAAAGGCAGAGGGAAAGCAGACTCCTTCAAATACTGTTTATCACTTGGAAACTACAAAATCAAGCCCATTATCATTATTCTGTATCTGAAAGAGTGTATCTGGTTCAAAGTAAACTATTATTCTGGGGTAGGAGTGATGGACAGCATATAGGGATCTTGACTGTACCTAAACTTGATCCCCAGTACCCTTATGGTTCCCTAAGTCCTGCCAACAGTAATTTCTGAACAGAGAGCTAGAAATAAGCCTTGAGTATTATAGGGTGTAGTCCCACACTCAAAAAAATGAACAACTATTAAAATGCTAGTGTTGTGCTAATCCAGCCTGAATTATGTTTTATTTTATTTAACTTAACTTTCTCCATAATAATATTAATTAATTGATTTAATGGTGGTTAATATTATTTTTCTCTTCAAAAGAAATCATCCAAAAATGTGAGGAAGGCCACCCCCATGTAACCACCTCCAACATTTGTAGCAATACTACTCTTGAGGGAAAGGAATTTGTAAAAGGTTGCTCTACTTTCATGGCTTAAAATTTGAGGATAAGGATTTGGTTCAGGACAAGGAAGATTATATTAAAATGTCTCAGATCTTATCCCAGTGATCCTGAACTAGGAGGATGGGTGATTGGTGTCCTCTAATGTTTTTTTCTATCACATATATTTACAAATAATTGTGTTCTTTGTAAAAACATTTTGGGGGGTTTTGGGCCACACCTGGCAGCTCTCAGGGGTTACTCCTGGCTCTGCACTCAGAAATTGCTCCTGGCAGGCTCAGGAGACCATATGGGATGTCACGAATCGTACCCAGGTCTGTCCCAGGTCGGCCACATGCAAGACAAATGCCCTACTGCTGTGCAATTGCTCTAGTCCAACAAAACTTATTTTTATTTTAGTTTGGATATATTTTTAATGTTGCCAAAATTCTTCTATTATAGTTTCATTATAGTTTGATTTCACTGGTGTTTACTTAAATGGTTTTGATGTACAACGATATTGTATTTCACCACTATCGAGATGCTTAAGACTCTACATCACTGTCCTTAATTCACTTCTAGTCCTTCTTTTCCTTAAAATTAATGCAAGAAATTTCCTCAAAGAAGAAATAAAAATGGTCAACAAGAACATGAAAAAAATTGCTCTACATCATTAATCATTAGGGAAATGCAAATCAAAACAATGAGGTATCACCTCACACTACAGAGACTGGCACACATAGAAAAGAACAAGGAGGGCTGGCACTGATGCAGAAAGAAAGGAACTGTTGACTGGCCCAGCCTTTTTGGAAAACAATATGGACATACCTCAATAAATTTAGCTCTTATATACTGGGCAGTACTGCTCCTGGGAATAACTGTAGGAGCCCCAAAACAGATGCTAGAAAGCTCTATGCACTCCTAAGTTCATTGCAGCATTATTCACAGTAGCCAGAATCTGGAAACAACCCAGGTGCCCAACAACAAATGAGTGGTTAAAAAAACAGTATGCAGCTGTTAGGAAAAAACAAAGCCATGAAATTTGCTTATACATGGGTGTATATGCCAAATATTATGCTGAGTAAAATTAATCTGAGGGTTAAGACAATAGAATGATCGCACTCATCTGTATAAAATGTTTAAATAATAAGAATAAATATTTTATAAAAAATAGTATAGTAATATTACCCAAAAACAATAGAGACATAAGCCAGGAGGACATTCTATAATAGAAGCTAGCCACAAAAAGCAGAGGAGTTGGTGGAGTGAAGTTAGGGTAGAGAAGAGACCAGTATGACAGTTCTAGTTGGAAAATATCACTTTGGACAAGAACTGGAAAGGAGGTAAAGTGATATGCAAAACAGCATAATACTCCTTCAGTAAAAAGACTGCAAACCACAGTGTCTAAAAGAAAAAAAAAAGAAAAAGTGAGAGTGAAAGAATGTGAAGGACAAAAGTACCTGAAGTATCTGCCAGAGGCATGTGGGGGAAAGTAGGAGGGAAACTGAGGATATTGCTAATGGGGAATGTGCACTGGTGAAGGGATAGATTGTTGTATATTGTATGACTGAAACTCAATAATGTCACAAACTCAAAAGTTTGTAACTGTATCTCATGGTAATTTGATTAAAATTCTTACTTGAAAAATAATAATCCAAGAAAAGAAAAAAAAGAGTTGTAGGTCATAAGCTATAATCTTCATTTGGTCTCAGAAGTAACATAGCATCACTGTCACATTTGATCAGTAACACACACAGCACTGAAAATCTCAGATCATTTTATTTATTGGAAGATATCTTTTGCTTCTTGTATTGATACAAATTGCAAAAAATACTCTGATAAAAATCCCATATCTTTTGATTCATCTCAAAATGTTTTTTGATTCATCTCACCCACTTTAGACTTACTGCAGGTTGTTACTGCATATGTTTTGACTTATAGTTTTCATTACATTTTATGTTTTGTATTCTAGCTTGTTAACATTTCTTAGAGGTAATTACCCAAGTGATTTGCCTTGTGAATGGCTCAGTGAAAGAGTCTTAGGATGTAGTGCTGCTTGAGTCCTGAGGTGATACACTGGACCTGTAATGCTGGGGTTTACCCAGCTACTCTCCATAGCTACATTCAATGATGTTCTGGGGAACTATGTGGTGAGGGAGATTGGTTCAGCTGTAAGATATGTAAGACATATAAGAATGCAGGGAAGACATGTCTCTGAATTGTAAAATCTCTCTGGATATGAGTTACTGCCTTTTATAATTCAGCTCCCAGATCAAGCACATTTGTTGCTAGAATTATTTCCTAGTTCTCCATGTTCCCAAGTTGGCCTCAGATTGCTACAATTTTTTTCCCAAATAGTTTTGTTCCATCCCACATACCATATATATATATATATATATATATATATATTATTCCTTCTGGAAAATTAATCAGGGATTATTAGAATTATGTGTTAACTTTTTTGGCTTTACATGTTGTAGACATTCCCTAATAACAATTCCTATCTACTCTTTCCCAGTCTAGGCTAAACTGTTCTGCTGGAATCCATTTATCTCCTTTTTACAATTTATCCTATGCCTTCAAAATGGAACTATTTATTTTCAATGACCTTAGTGTCTTCAAATGTTCTTAAATTATCAATTATTAATAAACCTATACAAATTTATTAAACAAAAATAGATAATAAGGGACCAGAGTGGTGGTACAAGAGATAGGGTTTTTGCCTTGCATATGCTGACCTAGGACAAACCACACTTCAATCCCCTGGCAACCCAAAAGGTCCCCCAAGCCAGGAGCGATTTCTGAGAGTATAGCCAGGAGTAATCCTTGAGCATCACTAGGTGTGTCGTAAAAACCAAAACAAAAAACAAATAGATAATAATATATTTAGGTTTTGCAGACCACATAATCTCAGTTATCGTGCCTTATTGTTTTAGGTTGTAAACTATATATTTTATTAACATATATTAGAATTTGAAGTCACAGATATTGGGTAAATCTTTGTTCCATTTCTCTTTCTCAGTTTGTATGTCTGTGTCCCTGTTTCTCTCAACAAAATAGGTGAAGGGTTGGATTTAGCAAGCAAATTGTAGTTGGCCAACCTCAAATTTTATTCATTCATTTTCTCCCCTACACCTCCATCACTAGCAATGTTGAGCAGAAGAAAACTGAACACTCCTGCTTTCTAACCAATCCATAGTAAATAATAACAAGTATGAGATGGATACAGAGATACCTAATCATCTTAGAGGATCCTTCTATAGTGGTGCTCATGCAACATTAAGAATATAATCCAACTGTTTTCTTTCTGTAAAGCAGTTGACTGTGTTTTTTTTAAAAGAAATAGTGACAACAGCAATGATACTCTTCTTTAGCCTACAACCAAGTTGTGCCTCAAAGACAACTAGAGGAACATTTTGGATTAAAATGAAATCCAGTTAATGGGATACACACAATATAAGTACCAATTAATAAAAAAAAATGGTAGGGCCAGAGAGATATTTAAGGTGCTTGGCTTGCACTCAGCCACCCCAGTTTGATACAAAGCAATATAAATGGTCCCATGAGTACCATCAAAAGTGGTCCTGAGTACTTAGCCAGGGATAAACCCAGAGCACTGCTGGGTATGACCCAGCCCCACATCCCTCAAAATGAAACAGATAAATAAATGCATTCTACTTATGACATATACCCAAAAGAAAAACTGCCTCTCTGAAGAAAAGTGAACAATTCTAATAAAATAGAATACATTCTTTTGCAGGCCCTAATAAAAAAGCACTATTTCTACTCAGTCAAACTCAAATTTAGCAGTGGGCAGTAGCAATTTTATACTAACAGCCCAATGTGTTGAAATGTATTAAATATAAAAATTGTACTCCACAAAGCAATCAACAGACTTAATGCATCCCTGTGTGTATTAGTAGTAGGCCACAGATTTCAACAACAGAAATTCTCTTGGGAAGACTGAGGTATTGATAGGTTGGTTTCTTCTGAGGCTTTTTGACTTAGTGTAGGGAAGGTCATTTTCTTCTTATTTCTTCATTTGTCTTTCCTATGTACATGTCTGAAACCAAATTTCTTCTTATAAGAAACATAATCTTATTGGATGAGGGTCCATTCTAATGATATCATTTTAATTATCTCTTTAAAATCCTATCTCTAATACAGTTTCATTTGAGGAACTGCATTACAATTTCAACACGTAAATTTTCATATGATGCAGTATATCCAACAGCTAGCAATATTTCAATGGTAAGGTGTTGGTTTTTCTTTCATAAGTAAGAAAATCATTCTAATATTGTTAAATATCAAAAGATATCCAATAGTCAAAATATTGTTATAAATGACAAAATTGCAACTCTTCTATTTCATTTTTAAAATTTACTACAAAGTGGCAATAATCAAAACAATATGATACTGACATAAAGATAATATAATATCAAAACAGACTAAAGGATCCAGAAATAAAAAATAACCCCCACTTATACAGTTAACTAGACAATAATGCTAAGATTTTATTATATATAAAATTACATAGCCCCAAAACCCATCAAATTAGTACACAACACTTCTTTCATACTTGGGCAACCTCACTTAGCTAGAATAAATAAATCCCAAAACATATATACCTCCAACCACCTCTTACACAATTAAACAGACCACTATTTTAAAAAAAAACCCTGAAATTCTGGCATTCCATCCCACCCAATGCAAAGAACAATGGGGAAACTAAGGAAGACAGCAGCTGGGGATATGGAGAGATATCCTAACAAGTTGTGAAGTCCTCCAAAACGCACAGACCCTATAGATGAGGACCTAAAAGCAGAATTTAATGTCTTAGCAATGGAATTCAAGGAATCACTAATCAATAAATTAAGAAACACATAGATGAACAATTCAACCAACTCAAAGTAGAATTCTATCAGAAGATGAGAGAATCCATACATGTGGATCTAAGAGAACTAAAAGACATGCTAACAGCAGAATAGCAGAATTACTCACATAGGGAATCACATGGTTGAACTTGAATACAAAATGCAAACCAACAATTTCAAAAAAAAAAAAAAACAACAAAAAAATAAGAGACACCTAGAGTTGGTCTTATGCCAGGGGTAGGGTCTCCTTGTATTTAGGCCAAGGCTTTTCCTTTCCATGTCCCTCATATTTTGGTGGCACTATGCAAACAATAATTGCCACTCAAACACCATTTTTACTGTGCTCCTTTGACTCTAATCCTCAAAAAAAAACAACCCACTTAAACATTTGAGGTTAACTTAAACTAATATGCATGTGCATGGAAATGTAAAAAAGTACTATGTCTTCAATGTTTAAGGAGCTACATAAGTTTATGGCTTTAGATTGCTTTGTGTGCTGCTAAGAAATATTATGTATTACAATCTGGGGACTTGTGGAACAAAGTAATTGTACATGGGTTCTGTTTTATTTTTCTTAATGTTCTTTGGCTGAAAGTTCAAAGTTAAGGTATCAGCAAGGGAACTTCTGAGAATTCTGTTTATGGGTGATTGTCCTTCTACTGTAACTTTACCTTGTCCTCTTTCTTTGCATCTTTGCTCTCATAATTAAAAATAAAAAAATTAATTTAAAAAATGAGAGACATTGGGGCTGGAGCGGTGGCGCAAGCAGTAGGGTGTTTGCCTTACACATGCTAACCTAGGTTTGGTCCCCAGTGTCCCATATGGTCCCCCAAGCCAGGAGCAATTTCTGAGCACATAGCCAGTAGTAACCCCTGAGCTTCACTGGGTGTGGCCCAAAAAGAAAAAGAAGAAATGAGAGACAAAACATTGGAAGAAAATGTAAGATACTCACTGAACAAAGACAAAAGAAGTAATCTACAACTAGTAGGAATGCCAGATGGGGAGGAAAAAGGAAAAGCAGAACAAGCAATGAGAGAAATAAAAGCATAAAACTTTCCCAAGACAGTGGAATGATATATTTAAACTATAAAATGAAATAAACTTTCAATCTAAAACCCTTATATGAAAGCATGAAGAAGATTCCTAATGGCATTGTATTTGCTATATTATCAAAAGCACAAATAAAATAAAAAATAAAAATCACAAAAAAATTATACTATAGCAAAACATAAACCTTCTATAAACCATAAGATATTAACAGATGAAAAAGACAGAATGGGAGAAATTATTTACAAATCATATCACATAAAGACATAATTAACTGCTATGATTTATCAACAATAAAAAGCAATTTCAAAATGAGTAGGAGTGTTTCTATTTAGATCCTCACTACATGCAAAGTGCTTTTGCTACTTTTTCTCTTCATTAAAAAAATCATTTTATCCCAGATGAGTGCTAGCTTTATCTGCTTCCTCTACCTTTTATTTAAATAAATGGTTTCCTACATTCAAGTGCCAATGTACACATGAAAAAGATGATAACAAAATACTAAACATAGGGGTAATCAAAAAAAACATGTAATAAAGATAATGTAATGATGTTATTTTTATAGAAAAGCTAAAAAAATGCCAAGATACTATTATGAACATAAAAGAAACATTAAAAATACTCCCTGTCTACAAGAATGTGCAAGTTTGTAGCTCTAATTCCAAATAAGTAAACTGCCTCCTCAAAAAACTTAAAAATACAATTATCATATATCCTGCAATACCCTTCTGGGTATCTATATGGTTGTTCCATCCTGCGTAATTTAACAAGTAACATAGACATTCACTTATTCAGTCAATGTGACTTGGTGCTGTATATTTATGAAATTCTAAATTTATAACTGTTGGTAAAATGAGTTTCAGGAATGGTATAAAGGAAATGCTTTGAGGAATTAACTAAAAAACAATGTTAAGATATTACTGGGATAGTACTGTCAAATTATGTAAAAATTCATTTTACCAATATAACTTTGATGTATATATGATTTGTAACAAATCCACTTGATAAAACTTTTGAAAGGAGTATCTTTTTTTGAAAAGGAGTATATTTTTCTTGTTTTATTTTTTTTTTGGGGGGGGGCACACCTGTTGACATTTGGGAGTTACTCCTGGCCATACGCTGAGAAATCGCTCCTGGCTTGGAGAAATATATGGGACGCCAGGGAAATCAAACCTTGGTCCGTTCTAGGCTAGCACTTGCAAGGCAGATACCTTACCTCTTGCACCACTGCTCCGGCCCCTAGGAGTATATTCTTCTTGAAGTCTTAAAGTTCTACCTCTTAGAGTAGTTAAGTGATATGTTAACTCAGAAAAGACCCAAATCTTCTCAATAGCAAACTCCAAAAGGGTATCAAATTATAAAAAACATATCTCCATAAAATGCCTATAATAATATAACCATTATGATCACCAATACTTTTCATCAGAACTTATCACTTTTAGTCTACAGTGTTTGGCTAGTCAATGAGATTGGATTTTTTTTCCCTTGGGTTTATAGTCTTTCTCCAATCAATGTGGTATCTATATTTTCCTCAAGAAACTCATACTTCAAATCCTTATCTATATGGTTTGAGTAGAGATCAAACACCTCTTTCACCACCAAGTATGAGTATGTAAAACTGAACTGAAATCAGAATTTCCCATTTCCCAGTCACTATCCGAGATGGTGAATAATTTAAACCAAGAAAATGGGATCAATTTTCTAGATTTTTTCTTTTTTTTTGGCTTTTGAGTCACACCCAGCAACGTTCAGGGGTTACTCCTGGCTCTATGCTCAGAAATCGCTCCTGACAGGCTCGAGGGACCATATGAGATGCCAGGATTCAAACCACTGTCCTTCTGCATGCAAGGCAAATACCCTACCTCCATGATAACTCTCCGGCCCCCAATTTTTCTAGATTTTTATCCTAGATTTTATCTAAGCTGTTACCTCACAGGAAGGTGCATATTACTTTACACTAAGGTTCTAAGCATCTAAAAAGCTCAAAATTAGTCAGGAGAAGCCTTTATATAAATTTGAACTCCTGAAGCTAGCCTTGCCTTCAGGTATCACCAGACTTTTCTGTTATCAAAACAAATTCATTTTTGTGTCAGATATTCTGAATTACATTTTCCTTTTCTCATCCCATCGGAAATTCTTTATGTATGCACTAATTTTGACATCCCTAATCATAACAATGACAAAAATGAAAAGGAAAAAACTGTACAAAAGCCTAGCTTCTTAAACTGTGGATTAAGATTTCATATGGAGATGTGTATTACATAATGTATATGGAGGAAACAAAAAATATCTTAACTTATTTTATAAGGCCTAGAGAAATAGTACAAGGGATAGTACTTAATAGCTGCCATTTGATCAGTGGAACCATACATGGTTCTTCAAGTACTTCCTGGGGTCAATCCTGTGTCACAGAGTTAGAAATTGCCCCCTGAACTCTGGCAAGTTTTGGTCGAGACCCCTCCCAAAATTATTTTGTTTTTGTTTTAAAATAACATTTTATATGATTTATTATCAGTGAATGTTTGGCTTGCATATCTATTTGGGTTTAGTAGAAATTTCTTAGACAAGTAGTTTTCAAGAGTAAAAAACATTTAAGAAGCCATGGTTTAAAGGAGCTTTCTAGTCACACTGTGAGTAATTTCTAGCTTTGAAAACTTCAGGCAGTTTTCCACCCACAGCATACATCTTGCATGTTCTTTTTCCTTTTTTCTTTTTTATTTATTTATTTATTTTTTTTGAATTGCCATATTCAGAAGCTGGCACTCATCAAAGCTGAGACCCACCGTTAGACAGATGGAGCTGACAGGGGCAAGGCAGAGGCCAGACCGACCCTGCCAACTCATTTGGCCTCAGGCCCAGCCATACTTTATAACCAGTACTGCTGTCAAAATTTAGCTAAGACTGGTCTTACATCTCCTTACTGCCAGTTTCTCAAGGTTGCTGAAGATGACAATGGCATTGAAAACGCCTTGTTTCTCTAAGGCCTGGTGGATACATGTGCCAATCACAGCTTAGTATGATCAGACAGGTGTCCCTTGGCACTCAAGCAGACTCAGCTGCCTCTCCTCCCAGAGGCCCTTGCACCACAGGGAGAGTTAGGAAAAGTGTCTGGAACAGCTGTTACTCTCTTGACTGCCAGACTGAATAAAATGGGTTGGTGCATGTTCCCTCTCACCCCAGAGCTCCCAAAGTTCTTCACAAGAATCAACTTCCCAGAGAAAAGAATGGTTTTAGTTTGTCCTTTGCAAAGATGTTGTATTTTATGTTGTATTTAAAAGTGATCAAAAATGTAACCTGGGGGCTGGGGAGATAGCATGGAGGTAAGGCATTTGCCTTGCATGCAGAAGGTCAGTGGTTCGAATTCTGGCATCCCATATGGTCTCCTGAGCCTGCCAGGAGCGATTTCTGTGCGTAGAGCCAGGAGTAGCCCCTGAGCGCTGCTGGGTGTGACCCAAAAATCAAAAAAAAAAAAATGTAACCTGACCATATCACTCATTGGTTTAACCCTTCAGTGGCTCTTCCTGGGTTGATACTCATGGTCCTTCATGATTTTGATGCCTAGTCACCCCAAATGACATATTTAAAGCTCTTCCAATCTTGTCTCATAACCATCACAGTATCACTAGTTTTCTCCCTCTCTCTTCTTACAAGCTGCTGTGACTTTTCCCATCATGACTGCCTATTAGGAATTCTAGTGTCAATTCAGACTCTGCCCTATCATCTAGAAAGATTTCTTCAGAGTTGGAGTGAAGAAGTACCTCTTCCTCTGTGTTCTTACAGACTCCTGAATTTGCTGCAATTATATATTCTAGAGTGGGATTCCCTGTATAGCCTGTGAGCACATTGGAGAGAAGCATCTTTTACCAGGCATATAAGAGGCTTGGCTTACACTTGTTGTATGATTAAATGACATATGAAAAGCTGCTATTCCCTATGACAATCAGTGCATTAATGTTTCAATAAATGTCTAAAATTGGTGATGGGTGTCTCAACAGATGGTGCTCAGGGGCTTAATGCTAGGGGATCAATCACAGTGGTGTTTGGGATTAGTGATAAGAATCAAACCTTGGCCTCCTACATGCAAATCACACAACTCCAGTGTGAAGGCCTATTTCTTTGACTCTAAATTCTAGAATCTTAAGGGAAAATGTTACTATCTTTTTTGTGAAACATAAGAGCGCATACCTCAAAATTAATATGGTCTTCCCTGACTTGGACTTTTATTAGCTCTGATAGAAAAGAACTCTTGCTTCTGGAGCATTGCATGGTCCCTTACATGGTCTCTACATCACTTGAACTGTGATCACTGCTAAACAGCAACTGATTATTCACAGAGCACCAACTAATAATGCCCTGATTGGCACATCAATGGTGCCAGCACCCCCTTGTATCTAGCGGCTGCTGTGCCCTCTCATCCCTATTGTAATGAGTGATAGCAGCATTGAAGGCAGTGGGACTTGGGCAGCACCTGCAATGTTGGCTCAGTATACTGCTTTTGTCACAAAGATCAGCATCCATTTCCAAAAAAAAAAAACAGTGGGCATGAGTCAGGTGAAATGTTACCTTCCTCTTTCACTATAATGGTTTCCCTTTGTTGGCAATTAAAAGTATATGGGAAAATGACTGTGTCAAGCAAGTAGAGGAGTTTTCTTGTTTTGCACTGGACACATTTGAAACACCACAACAAACTGGAAAAAGTCAGAAGAACAGTATTTCATTTTTCCCAGGTGACTCATTTCTAAATCAATATGGTCCATGACAATTTTTTATACGCACTACATTGAAAAGAGTCCAAAACTGAAATTTGGTTTGTACTGTTTATTTATCACACTGGTAATAAAGAAAGTCATATGGTCATCACCAATCTATTAGGCATAAATAAAGAACCACCTTATAGTCTTACTATATGGATTCAAGAAGATGTTTTCTGTGGTTTCCAAATGTAGGTGTGATTAACAGCCACTTGGCAGGGAGCCTTGTTTGTATGTGGAAGGAACTCTATTTGTTGAATTGAAATACAAGAGAGCTATTTCTAGAGGCAGCAAGCACTGAAACACCGTCAGGGGAAATGGATAAATCTTACTCTCTCTACTTTATGTCACTCTCAGTTTGGGGAAAGGATTGACATTTGCAGGTGGGTAGAAAAAATATACAGGTCCTAAGTCTTTTCTATAGGTGAAAAAAGCTGTTCTACCATTTTGGAAGCAGTGCACAGAATTCATTACTTTAGTATGGTTAGAGATCCCTTACATTCCTTACTGGGACTGATTTATTTATTTATTATGAGTCCTGATTTATGCACCTGGAAAAATTGAGAGGTGAAGAAACTACAGGGAGCTAGCTATCTTCTTTCCCCAGAGACCATTTAATACTGGATTTTGCTACATGTGGATGATCAGTTAAGGTCTATCATGCAAAAGCCACACCACCTCTATACACACCTTTGCATGCAAAGGGGAGTTTTGATTAATTGGCCCTTAACAATACCCTGATAACTGTGTCTTGAGATGCTGATCATCAGAATTAGAGTAAAGAGGAGCCAGTAAACTAAAAAAATCTATTGGGAAGCCAATGAAAAGCACAAAGGCAGAATATATGGATACAAAAGGATGTATGCACACTGCTATTCAATGCAGCACTCAGCACATTAACTAAGAATCAACCTAGATGTCCAATAGCTAATGAATGGATCATGAAGATGTGGTACATATATACAGTAGAATACTACATAGCTGGAAGGAATAATGATATCATGCACTTTGCTGCAACATGGATGGAACTAGATGATATTATGTTAAATTAAGTAAGCCAGAAGAAAAAGGATAAATACATAATGATATCACTAATATGTGATATTTAGAATAACTGCATAAAGAAATGCAATGGCTTAAATGGGAGTTGTTTAGAACACCTTTGGCCCCAGAGAATAGCAAGGAGAAGAAAAAAATGAATGGAGGAGAAGAAACACAAATATCAAGGATGGGGTCTGGGGTCAAGATGTCTCAGGTGCATTGGTGGTGATAAAAAATGACAGAAATAAATATCCAAGACAAAGTCAACAATAACGTGAGTCTCAAACATTAACAATAAAAACTTAAAATGGGCCTTATTATACTGGCAGGCTTGTTGGCAAGGAGTGGTAGCATGGGGTGCACACAGAATAATGGTGTGGAATATTGGTGATGGGATTGTCCCTGAAATATTATATGTCTGAAACTCAGCTACGAAGAACTTTGTAAATCACAATGGTTTCAATAAAATGTTAAAATAATGAATATATATGTATATGTACATATATATATATATAGTATAGAAGCAATATTGTTCTTGGACAAGTCTGGCTAGGAAGTATGGGTTTTTTCAAGAAGGAAGCTGAGACAGGGTTTTAAATTTTCCTTTTTTTCCAAAGAAGTTTTTCAAAAAGAGGACTAAGTGAAGTTTTAAATTGGATATTTTATTTACAAAAAGAATAAAACTTTTGAGTGTGCCTCTTTTCCACCACAGATAGTACAGGTTTAACCCAGCACCCAGCACCAGCAAGAAGATGGTCTAGTAGATAATCCCTGTTCTCAGCTCCTGCATCCTGGCACATGAACTGTCAGGAAGGGTTCCTGAGCCTCCTCAGTACTAGTTAGGAGGCTTAATGGCTATTGTAGGTTACACAAAGGCACAATCTCGATAGGTGGAACCTTGCATAATGCCACCATCTCCAAGAAATCAGGAAGTTTATTAGAACCTGGAAGAAAGAAACAGCAATGTGTAGGATATATTAAAGCTCTTTTGCAACTTTTCCCCTTCTGTTTGTGCCTGAAAATTTAGAGGGACTCTTAAGTGTAGGTAAAATCTAAATCATTTTGGGCAAAGTTATGTACTTTAAAGCATGAGGGAAGCTACCTACTTACATGTGTTAGGTTCTGATTGGTCACACCAAAATCTTTCATTTACTTTTGTTCTAATAAGAATACTACACTTTTAGCCAGACAGTACTGGCCAGTGGAGACATACAGTTCGTCTTCCTTGATCTCTACCCACCCCTCTCCTCCTCACTGTCATACTGAAATCAATATCCAATAACATTTTTCCACTTTCTTTTGTACCTGAGAAATATGCTCACTGTATGTTTCTCAACTGCACATGCTCAATACTCAATGTTCTTCAATGAATATATGATGTTACCTCCAATTAGACATATATATCATGTATAAATTTCCTGGAAAATTCCTAGAAAATTTATAAGATATTATGCCACCCTTCACCTGTCTAATGAGTGTGAAAATTGATCCCTATTCTTTGTCTCCTAAGCTTATTCTCTAGTTCATGCTGGTGAACATCTTTTCCAAATTAACTTTTATGCTATTTTTTTATTAATTCCTTTTATGCTTTACTGGATAACAGAAAATTTCTTGTAAAGCAAAGATAGAAAAAAATCAAGAGGATGAAAAATTTCCTGTGCAGTTTTAAATGCAAAGAGATACCACACAAACACACACCAGATTAAATATAGAAAACTGCATAGGTAGAATGATAAGCAGTAACTCTATAGAAGAGAACTGTAAAGAACTGGAAAAGAGATTGTGCTAGGAAATATGAACTTAATAATTGCAAATCCCCTAAATTCTGTTTCCTCATTTGTAAAGTAAAAATTAAAATGCCTTTTTTTGTAATAAAGGTTGAAAGAATTGATGCCATGATTGAGACCAAGTTCAGTGTCTTGCAAGCAGTATATTCTATTACTATCTTATTGTTGATCTTGTTAAAATTAGTCCTTTCACATATACGTAGTCTTATACCTAATAGACTAATGTCATCAATAGTTAATTGTTCCATTTTAAATGTTGTTAATGAGGAAAGAGCCATTGGGATTAGCCTGCGATAAAGACTATATAGAACAACACATAGGTAAAACACTCTATGACACTGAGATTAAAGACATCTTCAAGGAGGAAACTGCACTTTCCAAACAAGTGGAAGCAGAGATCAACAGATGGGAATACATTAAACTGAGAAGCTTCTGCACCTCAAAAGAAATAGTGCCCAGAATACAAGAGCCACCCACCGTGTGGAAGAAACTATTCACCCAATACCCATCAGATAAGGGGCTAATATCCAAAATATACAGGGCACTGACAGAACAACATCCAATCCCATCAAAAAAATGGGGAAAAGAAATGAACAAACACTTTGATTAAAAAAAAAAAGAAATACAAATGGCCAAAAGGCACATGAATAAATGCTCCTCATCACTGACCATCAGGGAGATGCAAATCAAAACAACAATGAGATACCATCTCAAACCACAGAGATTGGCACACATCACAAATAATGAGAACAATCAGTGCTGGTGGGGATGTGGAGAGAAAGGAACTCTTACCCACTGCTGGTGGGAATGCTGTCTAGTCCAACCTCTATGGAAAGCAATATGGAAATTTCTCCAAAAACTGGAAATTGAGCTCTCATTCGACCCAGCTACTCCACTCCTAGGGATCTACCCTAGGGACACAAGAATACAATACAAAACCCCCTTCCTCACACTTATATTTATTGCAGTACTATTCACAATAGCCAGGCTCTGGAAACAACCAAGATGCCCTTCACCAGACGAATGGCTAAAGAAACTGTGGTACATATACACAATGGAATTTTATGTAGCCGTCAGGAGAGATGAAGTCATGAAATTTTCCTATACATGAATATACATGGAATCTATCATGCTGAGTGAAATAAGTCAGAGGGAGAGAGACACAGAATAGTCTCACTCATCTATGGGTTTTAAGAAAAATAAAAGTCATTTTTGCAACAATCCTTAGAGACAATGAGAGGAGGGCTGGAACTTCCAGCTCACTTCATGAAGCTCACCACAAAGAATGGTGAGTGCAGTTATAGAAATAACTACACTGAGAACTACCATAATCATGTGAATGAATGAGGGAACTGGAAAGCCTGTCTAGAGTACAGGTGGGGGTGGGTGGGATGGAGGGAAATTTGGGACATTGGTGGTGGGAATGTTGCACTGGTGAAGGAGGGGGTGTTCTTTACATGACTGAAACCTAATCACAATCATATTTGTAATCAAGATATTTAAACAAAGAAAAAAAGAAAAAAGAAGTCCATTCAAAGTCTGTATAGCCTATGATGCTCCAAATGAAATGTTAAACTATAATTCATTTCTTTTTTTTTCTATGAGAATGAATGTAGAGTCCCTCAAAAAAAAAAAAGACTATACTTTCAGGGATCATTTCTATAGTAGGGATTAGTCTGAAATAACTGGTTTGAAAACCTTAGTTGGATGCACTCTTGCCACCTACAGCTTCTCTCATTATAATTCTCCATTACAGCAGGCATGAAGAATGGCAGGGCAACTCTTAGAAGCAGTGCTCTTTGCCAGTAATGGAGTCCTTTTCATAGTGAAAAATTCAACAGGAAAATGAGACTTCACCTTTATTTTTAAGTTTGAGTTGACACATGTTACTTCAGAGATGCCTGAATAAGATCGTTCTTAAAATGTAAAAACAAACAATGACACCTTCTAAAGGAATTTTATGTGTATATGTCTGAACACTTCAATTGAATAGATGGAGATTGTGTCGCAGCAGTGCTGAATTTGTCAACCTGTCCACCTGTCAATTTCTGTGACAGACTCATGCTCCCTGACAGTCTTCAGTAACTGATGTACAGATGAATTATCATAAAGTGGTAAATACATGTAAATTTCTGCAAGTAAAGAAAAAAAAACATAATGGACAATTTCCTACTAGCTACCAGTCATGAGTATTGATCAAGGGGGATGAGTAGCCCAACTGATGACATTTGATGAAGTGCTCATTTATTGAAAATTCTCTTCACAATGTCTGCCATGTGTCAGAGCAAAATCAGTGCTATCGGGGATGTGGGGAGAAAGTAACTCTCATTCATGCTGGTGGGAATGCCATCTAGTCCAACCTTTATGGAAAACAATATGAGATTCTTCAAAAACCTGGAAATTTAGCTCCCATATGATCCAACTATACCACTTCTAGAGATATATCCTAAAAACACAAAAACACAATACAAAAATGCCTTCCTCACACCTATATTCATCGCAGCACTATTTATAATAGCCAGATTCTGGAATCAACCAAGATGCCCTTCAATCGATGAATGATTAAAAAAACTATAGTACACATACATATCAAGAGAGATAAAGTCATAAAATTTTACTACACATAGATGGACATGGAAACTATTATACTGAGTGAATAAGTCAGAGGGAGAGAGATAGATACAGAATAGTCTCACTCATCTATGGGATTTAAAAGAAATAAAATACATTATTTTAATAATGCCCAAAGAGAATAGAGATGAGGGCTGGAAGGACCAACTCACAATATGAAGCTCACCACAAAGAGTGGCGAGTGCAGTTAGAGAAATAACTACACTAACAACTACCATGAGTGAGAGACCTAGAATGTTTGTCTGGAGTACAGGTGGGGGTGGGAGAAGAGGGAAATGGGGCATTGGTGGAGGGAATGTTGCACTGGTGAAAGGGGTGTTCTTTTTATGACTGAAACCCAACTACAATCATGTTTGTAATCATGGTGCTTAAATAAAGATATTATTTAAAAAAAAAAGAAAAGAAAACTCTCTTTAGAGTTTTGGAATATTTTATTGAGATATATAGAAGTTAGTTATACCAGTTTTATTATTTTGAGAAAAGTAGCAGATTTTCCTCTGCCTATATTTTGATAAATATTGAAATTTATAGTTCTTACTCTAGGAATTACAAATATGAAATTTAACACAAATAGGCCCCTTTGGTGAAATAAATAGAAGCATACTTTTATGAACTTTACTTGGAATTCCTGTTGTCCCCAAAAGGCATATTCAAAACCTAGTTCCCAGATCTTCAGAATGTTACTTTGTTTGGCCAAAAAGTCATTGAAGAGGTCAGTAGTTAAGATGATCTCATAGTGGAGTGGACTTTAATTCAATAAAGGAAGCTTGTATTCAGACACACACAAAGAAAATATCATGTAGATTGTTACAAATTAAGGAGCTACTATGCAGAGAAAGAAATATGGTATAGATTCTTTCTTAATCCTTCAGTAGGAGTATGGCCCTACTGACACTTGGATGTCAGGAGTCTGGATTTTCAGCTATAAGACAATTTCTGTTCTAAACAGAAATTTTAGAATTTCCTCAGTTTTAGAATGCACTCAGTTTTTGTTGTACTATCTTATAACAGCTTTAGCAAGCTAATATAGCTATAAACCATTTTGTTGACATTGTCAATTGAATATAATGAAGAACTCTTTAATTTTTGGGAATACTTGAACCTTACTAAAATGTTTCTCATATAATGTCTCTTTTTATAATTATATATGTGATTATAAGGTCTATATAACTATGTATGTGATTATATGTAGTCATAAAAATTATTCTGATTTTGGTAGAAAAATGTATTTCCTGCTTACTATAGTTTAGTGTCACTGTCCAAAACCTATCTTTTAGTAATTTTGTTCTACCCTCAAAACAAAGCTAAATGAATTACTGTAAAACTTGCAGCATCTAAAAGAAGCAGTGTTCACTTTTACTTTTTACAGTGTTCTTAAATGATCTCTTTATGAGAATACGTGCAAAAGCTAAATTTCCTTTATAAGAAGGAAAGAAATCTGTGTATTTCTAAATATTTCTTTCTTTTTATGTAAGCATAGCAAAATAGCAATCATTGCATTTCTGAGATTGTTAAAAGACTGAGAGTAAGTAAATGTGTCCTTGTTACACTTTTATTGAGGTGACATTATTGTAAAGTGTTACAGATATTGAGGGTGTAGCTTAACAAATTTTAACTCAACAAATTTTCATAATTGCTAATACCCAGATAAGCCATTACCCCAAATTATAATACATATATTTCCATTATCCTTAGAAACTTTTACCCTTTGCAACCGAACCTCACCTATCACTATAGATTAGCTTTAATTCTTAAAAATAAAATAAATTCATTCATTAAATACTTTTGCATATATAATGAATTTTTGCTTAGTATGATGATTTTAGTAATTATCTAATTTGTTTAAATCTTATAGTGTTATTTTCACTGCTACATATTAATCAATAAATATATTTCTACATGTTTCTCTTTCCACTAATTGATAAACAATTTGACTCTACTTTGAAATCATTAGGAAAAGCACTTGCAGTGGACAACTTTGCATAAAACTTTGTGAACACATATTTTTATTCTCTTAATATCTAGGGAAAAAACTGTTGAATTATAAACCATATATGTTTAATTTCATTGTAAATTATCAAACAGCTCTCCAAGACTACATATCATTTAGTCTTTCATAATTTATCTGTTCTATCTTTGATCTCTCTTTAGTCTTATTTTATCCATTCTAGTTAGTACAAATGGTATCTTATTTTAGTTTTTATTTGTAGGTCATCAGTAACTAATGATATCAATGTCTTCTTTAGGTAACTAATACTCATTTATGTGTCTTCTCTTGTGAAGTATTTCTATAACTTTTAATCCACTTTTAAAAGGTCTTGATCAGACCACTAACCACAGAAGACATTTTAAAATGACATCAAGGAAACAGAACTTCTAAAATCACAAAGAAAGTAATCATCATAAGTTGCACTCCTTGATCGGTGCACAGACTGAGACCCCTAGACTTAGAGGTCTGTCTTTATCATCCAGATCGGAGCAGAAGTCTTCCATACGGCGCAAAAACACGAAGGGGAGAGTAAATGAACGTGAAAGGAGTCTAGATAATCCCATGACAATATATTCCAAGGGTAGGGAAACCCTGTATCTCTTAGGCCAAGGGGATTCCCGTTTTGGATGACCCCAACATTTACTGTGCCTATGCGGGGGCGGGAGGAGAGACAAAAAAACACTAAATAATTCTTTTTTCTTTTAATTTTTAATTTTTATTTTTTTTATCTAGTTTTGATCGAATTCTTTGTTTTGGGGTAAATATTGAAGTAGTTGTCCATTTTTTAATTATATATTTACTTTTTCTTTCTTCTTTTCTCTTCTTCCTCCTTGTGCCTTGTCATATTTCCCATCTCAAGACCATGGCAACTATGTGGTGCATATTTTTATGGCTGCAGTGCTCACTGAATATCTTATTTGATTCCTCTTTTTGAACTGCTGTGGTGTTTCACCTTCTTCTTTTCCCCATCGTCTCTCAAACCAAGGACGAGAGCCTCTAGAATGACTCCGCTCATAGTCGGCGTAGTCGATTTTTACCCCATTATATTACCTTTCTCTTCCTCAAACAAATTTTTCTATTCCCGCCTCCCAACTAGAGGGGGCAATAATGGAGGCACCAAGACCAAACAGTTATAAGCCCACTAAGTAATTAACTAGACACAGAGGGGACCACACATTCTAGCAGCCCTGGGGGGAACAGTGGAGGATATGGGAGGCAGGATGGGTGCGGTTATGGGAGGACAATTCGGTGGGAATTCCCCTGATTCAATGTGAATATGTACCTGGAATATTACTGTGAATGATATGTAAGCCATACAATTAAAATAAAAATTATGTTTAAAAAAAAGAATAAAGTCTTACCCTACCCCAAGTTAAGGTCTTTTAGTATACCCAACTTTCATTTCTGTCCTGAGTCACACTGTAAATGTGGAAAGACATTTTTCAAGTGACAACAGAACTTGTGAGATCATAACCGCAATGACAGGGTGTGGCTGTTAGAGATGTTACCAGTAGCAAGTGTCACAACCTAAATCTGGGCTAATCAGACATAGAACCTTCTGACTTCTGTATCCAGATTCTGAGATATGAGGTGGAAGGCAGAACATGTGTGCCTCTTGGAACCAATAAAGCAGGTGCAAATTTAAAAAAAAATAAAATAAAAAAAAATAAAAGGTCTTGATCTAATTACTAATACTATTTAGAGGTCCTTTACTTGCAATATAAGCCCATTTTTTGGATAAGTGTGTGACATACTTTCCCCAATTATAGTGAATACTTATTTCCTTAGTAGTGTCTCTTGAGAATAAAGTTTTTATTAGGAAAAATAAAATTTATCATTTTTTTTACTTATATCAAAGTTTTGTGTCTTTTTTTTTTTTTTTTTTTTTTTTGGTTTTTGGGCCACACCTGGCGGTGCTCAGGGGTTACTCCTGGCTATCTGCTCAGAAATAGCTCCTGGCAGGCACGGGGGACCATATGGGACACCGGGATTCGAACCAACCACCTTTGGTCCTGAATCGGCTGCTTGCAAAGGCAAACGCTGCTGTGCTATCTCTCCGGGCCCAGTTTTGTGTCTTTAATTAAAATAATTGTCTATCTCAGAATTACAAAAACATTCTCTCATGGAGCCAAAGAGGTGGCAAAGGCAGTAAAGGTATCTGCCTTGCACGTGCTAGCCTAGGAAGGACCACGGTTCGATCCCCCGGTGTCCCATATGGTCCCCCAAGCCAGGAGCGATTTCTGAGTGCAGAGCCAGGAGTAATCCCTGAGCGTCACCGGGTGTGGCCCAAAAAACAAAACAAAACAAAAATTCTCTCATATCTGAATCACAGAGCAAAAAACTGGAAGCATGAGATTCAAACCACAACAACCAAACTGTAAATGACAAGAGGAAGCTGGAAAGTGGGAGGGAAATGGTACACTGATGGAAGAAAGTTGGCACTGTTGATAGAAATGGTGTTTGAAAATTGTTTGATATTATATTCAGGCTTTATAGCCACAGAAAATTGATTTATAATAAGTTAATAACATAAAAGTGAGCAAATTATTAGGTCTTCTTTCATATGGATATCCAGGTATCTCAGCAACATTCGGTGAAAGGATGCTCTTTCATTGAGTTGATTTTACTCCCTGATTAAATTTTTTTAAAAATCAATGAACTCTTTATGTGTAAAATTGTTTTTAGATATTGAGTCTTCTTCCAGTAACATAGCACTGTTTTAATTATCACAGCTTTATAGTAAGTTTTAAAGTTAAACAGAGTATGTTTTAAAGCTTTTCTTTGCTATAATATAAAAATAAACATTTTTTCCTGTTAACAATGCATTTATGCTTTCACCTGGTCAAATTTATTACTTCTTTTGATATTATTTTTAATACAGTACATTTTGGTTTAATTATCTTACTACCATTGGTAGGACATTCAGTACAATGCTGAATAGGTCTGATTAGAGAAGACTTTTTTTGTTGTTTTTTCTAATGTTAAAGAGGAGTTAATGTTTCACAATTAAGCACATTGTTATTTCTAAATGTTAAAAAAGGCTCTTTATCATCTTGAGAATTTTTCTTCTGCTTGGACTGCTAAAAATTATGCTATAAAGAACGTTTAATTTATCAGATACTTTAAAAAAAATCTATGGAGTTGATTTCCAAATTTAATTTATTCTTACCATGGGTAGGGAGGCGTAAGTGGGGAAGGATTGTTGGATCGCGTCCAGCTAATCTTAGGGGTTTCTCCTGACTCTATGCTCAAAGATTATGCCTCTTTGTGCTTGGAGAACCACATGCAGTACCAAGGTTTGACCCAGGGTCAGCTGCATACAAGGTGAGCACTTTAACCCCTCTACTCTTTCTGGTCCTAATCTTTTCCTTTTCATTTGTCTCTTATCCATGTAATGTATTATATTACATTGGTTGGTTTTTTTTTTTAATTATTTATTTTTGTTTGTTTTTTGGGCTACATCCAGCGGCGCTCAGGGGTTGCTCCTGGCTCTGCACTCAGAAATCACTCCTGGCTCAGGTGACCATATGAGATGCTGGGAATTAAAGCCAGGTTCATCCTGGGTCTGCCACTTGCAATGCAAATGCCCTATGCTGTGCTATCTCTCAAGCCCAAATTTATTTCAATTCGAAAGCGGGGAGGCAAAGCATTTTTCAGCCTACCACAACAAAAATCACAGTGAAAAGTAGCATGCTTCTTAGATTACAACCAATTTTCTCTGGGTTAAAATCCATTGGCTCACTGGATAATGAAAACTAGGTCTTATGTTTAGGTCTACAAATGTTCAGTCTAGAAAATCAACTTCATGTTTAATTCTTGTCTACTTCCTGAGCATATGGAGAAACAAAATGAGAGATGCTATATAAAACACTTTCTAAATGAAATCTTTCTAAATGAATAGAGTCTAATTCTACACCTTAAAATCAGTGACTAGATTTGAGTCCTAATTCTAGCTCCTTATCAATTTAGTGATCTTGGTATTTTTGTTTTATAGGTAAGGTAAGATATATTTGTATTTTGATATAGATATCATTTAAGAAATGCATGTCAAAATGACTGGCCTGATGCCCGAGTCATTGTAAAATTGGTTCTTCTCTGCAATAAATCGTCCAGTACACATTCTCTGCTATTGGTAGAAGATGCTCCACAGATAGGTCATCAGTTTTCTTTTCAAGCAAGAAAGACAAACACAGATAATAACTATTTAAATAATTAATAGTCAGGAACAGACCATTCACTAATGCTATGCATGGGAAATAGGAATTCTCTGGCGTGACCTAATTTGTATCCTTGGTCAATACATTTTATTTCCTTTGTTCAAAGGAATAATTACAATACTGTGTGAGAGAGAACAACAGAAGGTCAGAGCCTGGAAAAGTATGAACCAGTAAATTGTAGTTATTATAACTGAAATTATCATCATTTACTTGCATTCTAGAAGACACTACTCACAGTGTTATATTCCATATGTAAGAACAAATAAGAGTGTGATTCAAAGAACTACTAAATAACTCTAGTTTTATTACATAGTGGTTCTTTTATTCTTTTACCTCTCTGACTAAATGGTTCAATTCATTACTTCTATAGAATGGTAATACCAAGCTTTTTACCCATGACCTTTATGTGATCTCAGACTAAAGGCAGAGGTCTCATAGATTAGGGCCTTTGACCCAAAAAAAGGTCTTGTAAAGGAACTATCCTAAAAATATAAAACAAACTCCTACTCCACTTTCTACCATTCAGTTGTTGTTTCCCATATTGTGCTTTAGCAGGGGTGGGAGATGTTTCCTGGGAGGTGTTTATAATCTCATCCATTCATCTATGTTTCATGACCTATAGAGGATAACCAATTCTCAGCCAGCCTTTTATCCTTTCTTTCCCTCTTTCCCGCTTCAGTCTAGCAGCAGAACCTTTAACCTTCAGATTATCCAAACAAAAATTCTTATCAGTGTCTCTGAATACCTCCTCTGAAGACTCTCACCAGTTGTAAAGGGCAACTGCAAACCTCTTCCTAGTCCCCTGGGTTCTGAGCAAAGAGGCAAGAGCATCGGAGATGTTCAGGAGGTAGGAATGTTCTTACTTGCCTACTAACACAACCTGTTCTTTGATCTGATTGCTCTGGACTCCAGTTCTTGGGATGCTGATCCCAAGTGCATGAAAGACCTGAGCTATACACAGAAAGGTATTCACAACAACTTCTCTAGTTCCCAATAAAATTACCTTTTAAAAATAATTTCAGATCCAGATATTGATACTTGCTAAAGGCTAAGGTGCTTGCCAGACACATGACTGGCCAGAGTTTGATCTTCAGCACCACATATGGTCACTTGAGCATGACCAGGAGTGATCCCTGAGCAGAGTCAGTAATATGATTCTGAATACCACATAGTATATAGTGTCTGCTCAAATTTAAAAAGAACAAAAACTTAAAGCAACAACAAAAATAAACAACAACAACCAGAAAAAATACTCATGGGATTTTATTGGACCCACCAGTAAAAATACTTTCCTTGTGGTCTTTAGAGTCAACTGATTTTCAACACTGATTCTCTTTTCCCCACATAACTAAAGACAGCCACAGGTTCAAGCAGTAGAACTAGGGTATCTTGAGGCAAAGCTTCCTATCAAGAGGTGTAATAGTTACAGGAAACTTTGGAAAAGGCACCTGAGTTTCTCTTTGTCTTCCCTCAGGAAGTATATATATATATATATATATATATATATGTATATATATACACATATATACACACACACATATATATATATATATATATATAAAATATTCTGGAAGTATACATCAGAAATTATACACACACACATATATCAAGAAGTAGATACATATGACTGCTACTTGCTTACCCTGGTATGACAATCAGCCAGTATTTACTCAAGAAACCTCAATGTGAAAGAAAAACAGAATGTTAGTCATTTTTAAACAATCTAAAGTTGTTCATGCAAATTTTTGAGCTAAGATATTTTTATTTATTTATTTATTTATTTATTTATTTATTTATTTAGATTTTGAGTCACATTCAGCAATTGTCAGGGTTACTCCCAACTCTGCACTAAGGAATCAGTCATGGCGGTGCTCAAGGGACCATAAGAGATACTGGGCTGTGGTGCAAGTCTCATACCTGAGGGGATTGGAGAACACAGGTCTGGAAGCAATGCCACCACAGGAAATAATCCACACAAATTAGTAAAATAAAACAGGTTTGGGGGAAAAAACCCACAGATTTGGGAACTTCCACCACAAGCTATCTGCAAGCAAGCAAAGGGGTACTGGCAGGCAGACAGGCTAGCTGTGGGACTGATGTCTTTTTTTTTTCTTTTTTGATTGTTTTTTGGGCCACACCTGGTGACACTCGGGGGTTACTCCTGGATATGTGCTCAGAAATCGCTTCTGGCTTGGGGGACCATATGGGACGCTGGGGGATCGAATCACAGTTGGTCCTAGGTTAGCACGTGCAAGGCAAATGCCCTACCGCTTGCGCCACCACTCCAGCACCAAGATATCTTTATTAAGAAGAGTAGGACCACTCCCCTGGGGGGAGAACAGGTAGGGGTTGGAGGCCAGGGTAGATGGACAAGAATGTTCAAAGAAGAAATATCCAGATTAGAGTAAGAACTTGTAACTCCAACACTGGGCATTAAACTTGGGTTGGCCACATGCAAGGCAAGCCCCTTAACCACTGTATTATCGCTCAAGCCCCCGCTAAAGCAATTTTATTGGAACATGCCTGTCATCATTTGTTTAAATATTTCTATGTCTATTTTTATGTATGAACCAAAACCTCACCACTTTGGTGGACTCAGAAATTCATTTTTCATACCAATAGCCATGTTAGTCTGTCAATTTCTTAGCCTCTCTGCTGACTTTCAGAATCAGCAACTTTCTTGAAGAAACAGAGCTAAATTCAATGCTTGCTACTTTTTCCAGATCCTATTTCCTGTAAATCCCTTCTATTTTAGTCGCTTTTTAATACCTTCAAACAAATATTGTTTTCACTTTGACTAGCTTTTCTACTTGTGTTAAAGAAAAGGATTATTCAAGCAATCTGGCCCCCTAACCACCAGAAGTTTGTTTTTCAGTGGTGTTACTGCGATAATGTTTTATGCCTTGTTCTCTTTACTTTTGTGTTCAATTTAGGGTTTTTAGAATGTATAGCTTTCTTAGGTATTCTGTTTCAGAGGTGACACTTTTTTTTTTTTTTGCTTTCTATGAAGACACTAAATTTTATAAACAAAAAAAAACTTTTCTGAAACCTACTATTATTATTTTCAACAAACTTAACCTTGACCTCTCAGAAAATCTTTTTTTTTTTATTGGTACACACAGTACTGAAAGCTTACTCCTGAATCTGTACACTCAGGGATCAGTCTTGGAGGGGTTAAGAGGGGACCATGTGTTGTGCCAGGGATTGAATCCAGGTCAGCCACATACAAGGCAAGCATCCTAGCCACTGTACTATCTCTCTGGCCTCAGAAAACATTTATTTACCCTCATTTTGTATTAATTTAGAAGCCCTCATGTAGTTATACTTCCTTATCTATATTCTAAGTAAATGCTATCCAGACAATAACAAATTAGTAGATCCTAAACTCTTTTCAGATGAATAACAGCCAATCATATTGGTTATCTGCTAGATTGCAGCACAATTTGCATGCCAAGTAAAATTTTCTAACAATTGATTTCATCTTCAGATTCATCTTTTCATCCAGTGGTCCTCAAACTATGGCCCACGGGCCACATATTGTATTTGTATCTGTTTTGTTTCTTCATTGCAAAATAAGATATATGCAGTGTGCATAAGAATTCGTTCATAAGTTTTGTTTTTACTATAGTCAGACCCTCCAATGGTCTGAGGGACAGTGAACTGGCCTCCTGTTTAAAAAGTTTGAGGACCCCTGAAGGCAATAATCCTGTCCCCACTATAGTAACTTGAAATCATTCCTGAAAAATATCTTATAACATTTACTATACTTAAAGTTCTTAATAGCTCTCAGCATTTATTTCATTTGTCCAATTATTTTTTCTTAATAAACATACAAAAGGGAAATGAGCATTTGCTTATTGATATCATAAAGAAGCAATGCAATCAGATATATTTGGTGTATTTTCATATATATATATATCAATTTGATTCATATATATTCATTGATATAGCAGTTGGTTTTATGTGGCAGAGGAAATTCAGTCTCTTCTGAAATTTTCAGACTGGATCTTGATTTAACAGGTCTGGATATTTTCTTCCACAATTCTACTTTGTCTATTCTAGAAACTCAATTTAATTCTTGTGTTATACTCATCATAAATCTTAGTTTTTTTCATGTTACCTTGAAAAAATAGTTTTCATATTTACATTTTTATTTCTGGATTTGATTTAGAAACTGTGAATTAAAGGTCAATGTTACAGCTACAATTCTGCAGAACTAAATATTGCACTTATCCAAGGACTGGTTGTTGCCTTGATACACTGCCATTAAATGTTTCTCATAAATATTCTTTATAAGCTTTTTTAGGTCAAATGGATGAGATAGCTTGTAAAAAGAAAAGTAAAGCAATGTAAATTAATATTGACATAAGTGCTAGACATAAATTAAACTTTTTCCTGAAATCTACCAATAAATGATTTGATATCCAGAGATTTTCTATAGTTGGAGAATTTCTCTTGTTTTAAAAGAAATTTTTTATTTTGTTCTGTTTTAGGGCCACACCCAGTGATGCTCAGGGGTTACTCCTGGCTCTACACTCAGAAATTTCTGGCTCAGAAAACCATATGAGATGCCAGGAATCAAACCTAGGTTGGCTGCATAGAAAGCAAGCACCCTATTCATTGCACTATCTTTCTGGCCCTGATTTATATGAGATTTTAAATAATTATAAAAGAAAGTTACACTGGACACTTTCTACTTTGTGCAACTGCATTTTGATATTTTGGTGTCCAATAGATAAGCAATACTGTACAATAGAAAGATTCAGGAACCTACATTTGAATCCTATCTTGTATGTTTCATTGATTCATTATGTGCCTTTGAGTAATATATAGCTCTGAAATTCCTTCCCTCTTCCATGTAAGGAAACTTTTCACTTTTTCACTGAACAATGAAAAAAATTGGGGGGCACTTTGACACTTGGGTCATTTGACACTCAGGGGTAACTCCTGGCTATGGGCTCAGAAATTGTCCCTGGCTTGGGGGGATTATATGGGATGTCAGGGGATCGCCCAGGCTAGTGCTTGCAAGACAGATACCTTATCTCTAGCACCACCTCTCCAGCCCCTGAACAATACATTTAAATAAAGTGTAGAATACTATAAATTATTGTTATCTATTTAAGTTATAACCTTTTTTAACTTTTCCAAAAGAAATTGAAAATTACTTTTATCAAGGTTAAATTTAGGGGGCCATAGAGATAGCATGGAGGTAAGGCATTTGCCTTGCATACAGAAGGACAGTGGTTTGAATCCCGGCATCTCATATGGTCCCTCGAGCCTGCCAGGAGCAATTTCTGAGCATTGAGTCAAGAGTAACCCCTGAGCGCTACAGGGTGCCACCCAAAAAAAGGTTAAATTTAAATGACAAGTATTTCTGTTAATCTCTAATTACTTACTTATTCAACCCAAATTGAGAAAAACAATTTTTAATGCTTAACTTTTATAGACTATTTCAGGAGTATTGCAGGATAAATTGAATCAACTATGAGTGATAAAAGTAATTTAAATTTTAAAAATCAATTCAGGAACAAAGGGGAGAGTTTTGTTGGACCAAGCTGGGAGTAGGTACAATGCTGTCTGGAGTAATCCATGCCCCCAACCCTCAAAGTAAATTTATTTCTTTTAGCCCATTGTCTGTTCAAGCCTTAGGGATATGCCCTCAGGGATATGCCCCAAAATTTCACGTAACTTGGGGGAAGTTCAGAATGACACATTAAAATTAAAAACACAAACAAAAGAAAGCACCAAAAGTTTAACCCATAATAAATCAATTTTAGATTTGCACTTTTTATTATAGTCCAAAAAATTTCATGCTCAGCATCATGAAATATTAAAGATTTCTTTTATTTCCTATAGGGTAGTTGGAAAAATGTACTATTACTGCACACACACACACTCACACACACACACACACACACACACACACACACACACACACACACACACACACAAATCCTCAGGCTATTGTAGCTAGTTAAAGCAGCAAAAGAGTAGATAAGCTGCAGAAGCATCATAATTAAAGATTTTTCTGTGTGTTTCTTGGAAAAAAATATCATGGACTAACCATTTGTACACATAGTAAAAGTATAGATGGTATTCTTCAAAATACTGCTCTTGTACTCATAAATACTGAAAGACATTGTAATTAATTTTTTCTAATAATACTGGCAAATACATAAATGGAATATTATATCTAAATATAAATTCACTTATGGTATGATTTTTGAATTTTCAGTCTAACCTCATTCTGTCAAAATTGTGAAAATTGCCTTTAATTAGAAGACTTGTAAAATCTTTATTCAGTTTTTATTAGCATTCATGGTTGAGAATTGTAAAGTTAGTATGTTACAGTTATTAAAATTAATAATACAAACTTCTAATTCCTGTGCATCTTTTCAATTTTTTTGAAGACCCCACTGTGCTATAATCAGGGCTTACTCCTGTGTCTGTGTTTAGGGTTCACTCCTGGCTGGGTTCAGGTAATAATTATAGTGTCAGAATCAAACCAGGGTTGCCACACATAAAACAAGCACCTTAATCCCTGTACCATCTCTCCAGAAGCTTCTATACTTTCTCTTAAATTTCTTCTTGTATCAATGGCATATTCATTTGTTCCTAGAAATAAAATAATTACTATTGCAAAACCCTTATTATTATCTATTCTATTTTAATGCTGTTACCAGATGAATTTCTTGAACATAAAATTACATAATAATATGTAAAATAGACTGTACAAAACAATGTAATAAAGAATATTTGTAATGTTATTTATAAGTCATTGATATTTAATAAATATTTATTTTATGTACACATATCCACTTATACATACAACTATTTTTGAGACTTTTATTATATTATTCACTTTTATTTAATGATTATTTTTATGATGGAGTATACCAGGGATCAAATCCAGGGGTTCAAACATACAAGCCATACACTCTAACACTGAGGTATATCCTGAGTTTCAATTTTTCTTAACTTAAAATTTTATGAATGTTCTTCATATAACTAAGTAGTCTTCAGTCAATAGTTGGTATTACAGATGGCTCAGTGGCTAAAGCAACTGTCAAGCTAGCATGAAGCTATGATCTCACTCAGAGTATTATTGGCAAGTGCCAAGCACAATACTGGAAACACTACAGTTTGTGCTTGGTAGCTCTTCAATTTAAGATCCCCAGCATCACAAAAATTTTCAACAGCATTACAACAAGGTGTGTGCAAGCTGTGCAACTAAGGATTAAAGTACCACAACTAAAAATAGATGTGCTAGCACTAAAGCACTCTAAGTGAACACAACTAAATGTGCATGTACCACGCACAGGTAAGAATGTGTCCAAACCCAGGTCACTACAACATTGAGAAAGTAACAGGAAGGAGGAAAATGCACTTGTTCTGAGTTTTATTTATAAAAACATATATATGTAGTATATATAGTACAGAGTTAGAAGTTGTCACCCCTTCCTAGGCTAAATGCTAATCTTACTTGATGATAAGACCAACCCGCTTCTGGGAGGGATCTAAGGAATGTAATGGACTCTTATTAATTTAATTAGTTCTACAGAAGTCACTTTTTATACTGCATTAAAGATATTTTATTGTTCTATAAAATTTACTGTAGAATACAATTTTTAATTTTTATAAATTGAAAAACTTAGGACTAATTGATTATAACTTGATTATATATCTTGATTATATATCTGATTGTTTTGCTGAAATATATTTGTTGGATGTAACAATTAGATTCTTTCTCCCTACATTTTGTCCATAAGAAGCCATATTGACACTAAAGTTAACTAATTTTGTCTCATGTCAGTAATTATAATTAAATACCCATTTCATTCCTTACTGACTTGCCATAAATTCAAGGGCAACTATAATGAGTATCAAGAATGAACAGTGATAAAGAGCTCTCCCTGATTTCCCATCCCTCAAATCTTTAGTAAGAACTTCTTTAATTAACTTTCTATGTATCTTTATACAGCCTCCTATTATTTTTATTCCATAATCCTGCTATGTTTCTTAATAGTATATTTACATGAAAATTGTACAGTGCAGAATACAGATTGCATACTTCGCAGTTTTTTGTTATCTACTCCACTCAATGATAAGTGATATGAAAACAAGAGTAGTATCTGTTTTGTTACCTTCTATATACCCATGTGTTATATAGTTTCTAATCTAGAGGGGTTAATTACTATCACTTCTGCTTCTGATTAAAGTGATAGTTTTGTAAACAAAAAAACTCTATTGCTTTTATATTAATATTTATTATCTAAGGAAATGCTCTAGCTTTGGGAACTATTTTATAAGAAGTTAATACTGTTTATTGTCAAATAAATTTTAAAATTGTATTAAATATAACACATATTATTCCAAATCTATTTATTCCACTTGAATCTATTCAAATCTTTATACAAATAAAAATTATCCTTGAAATTATCCTAAAAATTGTATTTGATATCAAACAGAAGGAAATACTCCTTAATAACTTTTATGAAGTTAACATTTTGCAGATTCCCAAAGATGACCAAGATACAACTAAGAAAGAAAACTACAGACCAATCTCACAGATGAACTTTGATGCAAAAATCCTCAATCAAATCTTAGCAAACCATATTCAACAACATATCAAAAAAAATTATACATCATGACCAAGTGGGTGTTATCCCAGGGATGCCAGGGTGGCTAAATATATACAAATCAGTTAAAATCATACAGCACATCAGAAAATAAGATAAAAACCTATTATCATATCAGTAGATGTAGAGAAATCATTGGACAAGATCCAACACCCAATTATGATTGAGGAAGGAAACTTCCTCAAAATAATAACAGCTATCGATAAAAAAAAGTCCATAGCCAACATTATTTTTAATGGTAAAAAGACCTGAAATCATTTCCACTGAGGTCAGGCAAAACACAAGGATGTCCATTTTCTCGACTTTTCTTAACATAGTATTAGAAGTCCTACCAATAGCAATCAGGCAAGAGAAGAAATTCAAGAAAATCCAAATTGGAAAAGAGAAAGACAAACTATCTCTATTTGAAGATAAAATGATGATATACATCAAAAGCCCTAAAGAATCCACAAAGATCCTAGAAACAATAAACCAATACAGCAAAGTGGCCAGCTACAAAATTAATACGCAAAAGACAGCTGCATTTCTTTATACAAATAATGACTCAAAGGGCAAAAAGAATAAAGAATTTATCCTATTTAAAATAGTGTCCAAAACCATCAAGTACCTAGGAATCAACCTAATAAAAAAGGCGAGAGGCCTATACCATTCAAAGCACTTAAGAAATAAATTAAAGACCTAAAGACATGGAAAAACATTCCATACTCATGGATTGGAAGAATCAATATTATCAAAATGACTATTTTACCTAAACTACTATATAGATTTAATGTAATCTCTATTTAAATAGACAACATTCTTCAAGGACATAGAACAATCAATTACAAAGTTTGTGTGAAGCCATAAAAGACCTATGGTAGCCAAACCCATATTTAAAAAACAAGAAAATGGGAGGCAACTCATTATCTTTTTAAGCTCTACTACAAAGCATAGACTTTTAAATCAAAGGGTCAGCGTAGAATATTCAGTGACAAATCCCCAACTATGTGGTCAATTAATCTTTGACAAAGGATTCAAGAACTTGAAATGAAATAAAGACAGTCTCTTCAACAAATGGTGTTGGGACAATTGTATAGCCAGGTGTAAGAAATTACATATCAATCCATATCTCATACCTGACTCAAAAGTCAACTGAAAAATGGATCAAAGACTTTACAATTAGATTTGAATCTATAAAGTTTATTGAGGAATACTGTAAGATTTAGACCTCAATGGAGCCTTACATGATAGAATACCAAAGGTAAGGGTAATAGAATCAAATCTCAATAAATAGGACTACAGCAGACTAGAAAGTTTTTGTATGGTAAAAAGAAACATAGGCTAAAATACAAGACAGATAACTGAATAAAAAACATAATATTTGCACTCAACGTTACTGTTAAAGGGTTGATACACAGTGTCTGAAATGAACAGACACTTTTCTGAGGAAGACCAATAAATGACCAACAGAAACACGAAAAATGTTCATTATCACCTATTGCCATGGCAGCTCCAATGGAGTCTGTCACATGATGAAAGCCATGTTCTCAGACCTGAGGCAAAAACTTCACAGAAATTAGTCTCTTGGAGCAGTCGCAGGTGGTCCCAGAGCGAAAGAAATATCCCCACGTTATGTAGTCATGTACTACTTCTGGGAACAATGATGATTGGTTTTCTTACTCTATGCTACAGTAACCTAAGAACATTGGTTTCTATAGAAAACTCACAACATAATTATTTGAGAACACATTAATGATCTTACAAATCACACAGAAACTTCTGAGAATGATTTTTTTTAGAAAAGAAGTCTTTAGCAGATAATCAAGGAATTTTGCTTAAAAGCTATCACTAATATTTTGTGCTTAAAAGCTATTACTAATATTTTTTTAATTTTTTATTTTGATCATAATGGCTTACATATCTTTCACAGTAGTATTTTAGGTACATATTAACATTGAATCAGGGGAATACCCATCACCAAATTTGTCCTCCCCCCATCCCAGTGTAGGTGGTCCCTCTTTGTCTAGCTTACTATTAGTGATCATATATCTGTTTGGTTCTGGTACCCTCCCTTGTTTCCCCCTCTATTTAAGAGGCAGAACTAGATAAATCGAGTTATGTGGTTTTGTTTGAAGGAAAGAAAAGCAATAGTTTGGGGTACAAAATAAGATAAAATAAAATAAAAATAAAAAAGAAGTCAAAAATGCTGAAAATGGGTGGAGTCCTGCTAGAGGCTTTCAACCTCCGTTTGAGAGAGGATGTAAAAAAGGTAATTGAAACACCACAAGAATACAGAAAGAAATATCAAATTAAATATCCAGTGAGCACTAGAGCAATAAAGACAAGCACCACACAATAGTCTAGATTCTGAAATTAAATCATGCCGGACTGCAAAAAGAAAGAGAAAGAGAAAATAAAAGTAAAATAAAATAATATTAAAGGCATCAACTTCAATCTCTACACCAAAATAAAGACATAAAAAAATCGACAAATCAATAAATAAATATGTGGATAAATGATTGTTTTGTGCTTTTTTTTTCCCTTCCTGCATAGGTACAGTAACTATTGGGGATATTATAGAGGGAATTTCCTTGGCCTAGGAGATACAGGGTTTCTCCTTGAAGTATACCGTCATGGGATTAACTATAGACTCCTTGCATGATCATTTACTCTCCCCTCAGTGCTTTTGTGGTGTATGGAAGACTTCTGCTTCTTCTTGGATGGTAAAATCAGACCTCTATATCTAGACATCTTGGTGACTATGCAGCTCAAGGAATGGAGCTTATGGTGAAGTCTTTCTTTGTGGTCCTAGCAGTTCTGCTTCTTCAGTGTCGTTTTAATCCATCTTCTGTAGTTGGTGGTCTTGGTCATTATGTTACTTCTAGGATGGAGCCTGGGATAGTCTTTTGTTATGTTTCCAGAAGACCCGTTCAGTTGCAGTTGTCTCAGTCAGACCTCTGGAATTGGAGATCTTGTTTATTGAACAGATCATAGGCCAAAAGCTAAGCTAGAGCTTTTTGTTGCTGTTGTTGTTGTTGTTGTTGTTGTTGTTGTTGTTGTTGGATCCTGGATGTGTACTGTCCAGTCCTGGTTGTAACATCCAGTCATCTGTATATAGTGATCTTTGCTTTTGTACAGATCAAAGGGTGGCATGTTTTCTGATTTTGTCTTATCATTGGCTGACGAGGAATGACAACTTGTTCTTAGATCAAGTTGTTCCCATTTCCTCGTTGTCAGGTTAGCAATTTAGAACTGGTGCATGTTGGTGTCTGGGCAGCATTATGAATGTCCTGAAGGGGATTTGGCTCTTGGAGCTGTTGTGGAGAACTCTGTCGTTTCTATGTCTGGGATCCAGGAGTCGAGGCTGGATAGTCGGTGTGTAGTTCCCTAGAGTCTAAGTTGTTTCCACATGACATACATTCAGGGTGGGAGATGTCCCTGTGTTGTAAACAAGTATGCGTTCTTATCCCTAGTAGATAAGACCTTGCTTTTACACATAAAATTTCCCCTTTATTTAATATGTCTTTGCAGGAAGAAGTGGTGCTACATTATATTGCTGGTGGATTTGGGGGTGGAGAGAAGAAAACAGACACCCGACAAAAACTAAGAATATATATGCTCACACATATCTAAAGAAAAAAAAGTTTCTCTTTTTTTAAAAAAAAATTAAATAAAAGAAGTTATTAAAGGAATAAAGTGGGGCCGGGAGAGATAGCATGGAGACAAGGCGTCTGTCCTTCCTGCAGAAGGATGGTGGCTCAGATCCTGGCATCCCCGAGCATAGAGCCAGGAGCAACCTTCGAGTGCCGCCAGGAGTGACCCAAAAGAAGCAAAAACAAATCAAATCAAAAAACAAAAATGGAAACAAAACAAAACAAAAAACAAACAAACAAACAAAAAACAATGAAAAAGGGAGAAAGTCATATAGGAGATTACATTTAGGGAGAAACAGGATAAGAAGTAGTGTTTTGAGATTTCCTTGTGAGGTGTGGGGTCCAGGCAGGGAGGTCTTGGGTAGAGTTCTTGCAGTGGGGGTCCTTTGGAGCTAGTCCGGTATCAAGCCACAGTCCACATTAGGGAGAGGTGATTAGGAGGTCCACACTGCATGGGTCAGTCAGGGTGTTGGTTGTATTTTCTTGTCAGGAACGAGGTGAGAGTTTGAGTGGGTGTCTCTTCACTTGGGTAGTGGGTACTGGCTTGTTGGGGTAGGAGGTCGGTGTTGATGCCTAATGGATTAAGAACTGAGGGTGAAGAGTTATAATATGGTGGGGATATCAGGGGTGGGATTGAGGGGTGAAGGGATAGTTGGATAGTTGGAGGAGGGAGAGGGAATAGTATATGGGAGGGGTTATATAGGGTATAAGTATGGGTTGTTTGTGGTTTAGGTTTGTCCCTTAAGAAGGATTCCTATCTCTGTGTGCTCCTGCCCACATATAAACATATAGAAGTTAGCTTAGGTGTATATTAATGTAGAGAAGTGAGGAGGGCAAGAGGTGCGTTGAGTACAGAAAAATAGGTAAGTATAGTACTTGTAAGAAAAGGAAACTAATAGATCAACTTTTGGATATGTATAGGTTTCGTGTCTCGAGTACTGACTATTGTGTTAGTGAAGCCTATCTATATAGGTGCTTACTCTTTGCTGTATGGTCCACAGCACCCTATATGTCAGCTTTCCTATAGAGGAGGTAACCGTGTGGTTTTTATTTGACATAGATTGAATTGATGATAGTGAGACGGAGAAGGTGGAAAAAGAGGGTGACAAGAAGAGAGAATAGGAAAAACAAAATAAAACCAATCAAATCAATAATCAAACAACAACCACAACAAAAATATGAAGTAATGAGAAGGGAGGGTATAAGAGCAAGTGCATGTTAGTTTGGTTGAACGTGTTCGATGCTTAGGCCCTGTGGTATAACTCTGTAGGTCACGGTTGTTGCTTCGGTGATCAGGCTGGTCATGTGCTTCACGTCCTAAAAGAAGGCATAATCTAGAAATAAAGTGTATGTTAAAGAGTTTTATCCAGCCATTTTCATGATTCAAGCAGAGTATGGTGCCTCGTGTGACTGAGCACCAAGGTACCACCATAGGATGTTCACCCTTTATAGCAGGAACCCCTATGGAAAGAAAAAACTGAGAGGTTATTTTAAATGTGGTAAGGTTGAGACATTCAAACATAATGTTTTGAGATGTTTCCATTGGTCTCAGTAATTTCCCATCTTAATCTTTATCTGTAATCCTGTATAAGATGCCCAGTAATTTATTATGGGCCTTTGTAGTAAAATGATAATTACATACCTGTTCTATCTACACTGTTGTTTCTGCTGTTGCTGGTTTCTTTATGGTATAATGTCTAGTAGGGCTTTGTGTTGTTTCTCTTTCCTTTGTTTTGGGCTCTACTCCCCAGTATATGGTGATTATTACAGTGTTTGAGATTTCTATCCTGTTACCCCCTGTTATTTAATTGCAGGGTATTGGTTGTATATCTGGTGTATATTCTAGGTACTTCAGAATAGTGCTATCATTCTGTGTTTATCTTTCGTCTCTGGCTTGCTTCATTTAACATAATATGTTCTAGGTCCATCCACCTTGCTGCAAAGTCTGTGATTGTATCATTTCTGACTGCCATGTAGTATTCCATTGTGTATAGATACCACATCTTAATGATCTACTCATCTTTTGTTGGACATCAAGGTTGGTTCCAAGACTTGGCTATTATACTGAGTGCTGCTATAAATAGTGGGGTGCACACATACTTTGGGATGAATGTCCTTCTGACTTGGGGGTAAATACCTAGGAGAGCAATTGCTGGGTCAAAAGGCAGCTCTATTCTGAGTTCCTTGAGCACTCTCCAGATTGTTCTCCATAGGTGTTGGACTAGAGGGCATTCCCACAAGCAGTGGATGAGGGTGCCTTTCATACTGCATCCCCGCCAACACAGATTGTTCCCATTATTTTTGATGTGAGCCATCCTCACTGGTGTAAGGTGGTACCTCATTGTTGTTTTGATTTGGATTTCCCTAATGGTGAGTGAAGGTGAGCATGTTTTCATGTGTTTGTTGGCCATCTTTTGGTCTTCCTCCGATAAGTGTCTATTCAATTCATCTCCCCATTTTTCTATGGCTTTATTTGGTTTTGGGGGACTCAGTTTTCTGAGTGTTTTGTATATTCTGGTGCTATTACTAATATTTTAAGAATAATAATAGTAAGAATCATTTAGCCATAACTTTGAATCAGTTATAAGTAGGAAAGTTTCTGATAGAAGAATCTAGTGAAGATCTCCTAGCATAAAACCTAACAGTTGAAGACACTTGTAGGATTGTGACAGATTCATATGAGTGTCCCTATAATAAGGCAGAAATAGATCAGGTAAAGGAAACAGGATTTCTTATGTTCCTAAAAAAAAAAAAAGCAAGGCACACAATGACTATATCTAATGCAGGGCAAAGGATAGGAACCACCTATATATAGGACTAGACAATGGCCCACTTAGCATAGGATTAACTATACCTGATCCCTCACCTTATACAGGAATGTTTGATAAAACCAGTAACAGAGGAGTGGTGCATCAAGGAAAAAGAGTCTCTTATTATAAATTGCCCTTTTTAGAAATGCTATTAAAAGCAATGCCTCTTTAATTTCATCTTACGCAGGAACAAAAAAATTTACTAAAAAGGCAAATAAAGAAAGCTTTGGAAGGCTTGGACCAAGGCAATAAATGATTGGAAACCTAAACCTGGACCTCCAGACATAGATTTAACATAGTGAATTTATAACATATTAAATATAATAAAAATCCTGCTCACAACTCAGGCTGGGCAGGTTTCTAAAATCAAGCAAAGATTAACCACATTAGCCATTAGTCTTAGGTCATATAGTAAATGTAGACAATCACCAGAGTGCTATTGTTTAAAAATAGTAAGATTTGATATGACTCTTGATAAAGTCAGCATGCCTAGAAAATTGCTAATATGTGTTGAATATATGTTGGAATGAGGAACCTGTAAATTGATGTATTTTGATTCTTTGTCAATATCCTGCTGTTAGATGTATAATAACCTAGAGAAATAATTGCAGTTGCTCTGTAGCAGAGGCTCAAGCCAAAGCACTTGGCCACTTCCCAGCATCCAAGACTTCAAGTCTTTTGTTATGCCGACCCCTTACCCACCTGTCTTCCGAGGAGGACCCAAGTGCCACCCTCCGACAGCTGAGAGCTCTTCGGCAACTTATCACTAGGGAAATTCAATCAAGACAATGAGATATTATCTTACACCAGTGAGGATGACACATATCAAAAATACTGGGAACAATTTCTGTTGGCAGAGATGTGGTGAGAAAGAAAATTTCATCCACTGCTGATGGGAAAGCAGTCTGGTCCAACCCCTTTGGAAAGCAGTATGGGAGATTCAGTAAACTAAAAATTGATTTTAGTGAGCTATATGAACCAGCAAACAAAGACAGAAAAACACAGATTCAAAGTGTTTGAATCACCACAATTAGTCACCACTATTTATTGCAGCACTCAGTACAATAACTAAGAGTTGGAATCAACCTAGATGTCCAAAATCTACAAGTGTATCATGAAGATGCAGTACATATGTACAATGGAAAACTACACAGCTGTAAGGAATGAAGCAATCATAAAATGTGCTACAATGTGGATGGACTGGAAGGTATTATGTTAAATGAAGTAAGCCAAAAGAAAGATAGAGAATGATATCTCTTATATGCGATATTCAAAATAACTGCATGATGAAATGCAATAGTTTAAATGGGCGTTTTTGAGAACACTCTAGACCCCACAGGATAGTGGGAAGAAGGAAAGAAATTGAGTGGAGAAAGAGAAACACAAATATGAAAGGATAAGAGACAGGAACCAAGTGGTCTTGGTACATTGTTGGTATTAAGAAGGAACAGAACTAAATATCTAAAAACATTAAAACACAATTTAAAAAAATTATGTATACCTATGTTCATTGCACTGCATACCACTGGGTGTAGCTCTGGAGTCCCCAGCATTGCCAGGTGTGACTCTGGTGGATCATAGCCCTCCTGAGCACTGCTTGAGAGTTCCCACCAAAAAAAAGTGTAAAATGATAACTCTAGTAACTGAGCTTCCATATGATCTAGCAATTTCACATCTTAGCACCTACCCCAATTGCCCAATCTTCATTCAAAAGAGACATTTGCTGGCCTATATTCATTGTAGCACTACTAATAATAGCTAAAGTATAGAAATTATCCAAGTGTCCAAGTGACTGGATAAAGAAATTATAGTATAAAAATCATATTTGGGTTACAGTCATAACCAGAACTCACCCCCCTTCACCCGTGCAACATTACCCCCTCCCCCCTTCCCATCCCCTACCTGTATTCGAGACAGGCATTCTACTACAGTAATTTGTTTTTAAGTTCAGTAAGTTGTATTTTTTTTCTTAAAGGATAAGAGTAAAAAAATATAGTAAAGGTGTGATAGTGGCAATCGCCAATGTTTGCATAGGTCCAGAAAAATGGAGAAAATGGAAAAAAAAATCCTTGACCTGATTACAAAAAGGCCTAAGACAGACTCTGGGTTCCAGGCATACCAGTCTATCCAACTCTAGTCATTCTCAAGGTCCCGGTGAAACTTTTTCACACTTTAGCTATTGTTGGTATCAGACTCTTATATTTAAAGACTCTGGATTCATTAAATGCAGAGCGATCTGTCCTGCATGCAGACTGTTGCTGTAAACTGACATAACATAAAATAGTAACATGATGGGGCCGGGCGGTGGCGCAAGAGGTAAGGTGCCTGCCTTGCCTGCGCTAGCCTTGGACGGACCACAGTTCGATCCCCCGGCGTCCCATATGGTCCCCCAAGCCAGGAGCAACTTCTGAGCGCATAGCCAGGAGTAACCCCTGAGCATTACCGGGTGTGGCCCAAAAACCAAAAAAAAAAAAAAAATAGTAACATGACATAACATAACATATAATTAATATAATATAATAATACATGTAAGTCAAAGAACATTTCTGAATAAAACACAATTTTTGATCATAATGAATTACATATCTTTCACAGTAGTATTTTAGGTACATAATAACATTGAATCAGGGGAATATCCATTACCACCAGTGTTGTCCTCCCTTCATCTCTGTTCCCAAGCATATATCCCTTTCTCCCTCCTTTATCCCCCAGAATTCTTTTTCTTTTAAATATATTTTTTTATTTAAGTAGCATGATCATATTTGGGTTACAGTCATAACCAGAACACCCCCCTTCACCGGTGCAACATTACCCCCTCCCCATTTCCATCCTCTTCCTGTATTCAAGACAGGCATTCTACTACAGTAACTTGTTTTTAAGTTCAGTAAGTTGTATTTTTTTTCCTTAAAGGATAAGAGTAAAAAAATATAGTAAAGGTGTGATAGTGGCAATCGCCAATGTTTGCGTAGGTCCAGAAAAATGGAGAAAATGGGAAAAAAATCCTTGACCTGTTTACAAAAAGGCCTCACCCCAGAAGTTTATTGGCATAAGACAGACTCTGGGTTCCAGGCATACCAATCTATCCAACTCGAGTCATTCTTCAGTGAAACTTTTTCACACTTTAGCTATTGTTGGTATCAAACTCTTATATTTAAAGACTCTGGATTCTGTGCATTTCTTTCATCGATGTCAGGCTGATGTGAAGCATCCTCTAGTTTCAGCATATCATTAAATGCAGAGCGATCTGCCCTGCATGCAGACTGTTGTTGAGTCGCCTGGGTGTTGGAAGCACTCTTTGGAGTAAGTCAATGCCAAAGCAGTGGTAGGTCTTCTCAGGTAGAGGCTTGGATCCTGGTAATGTTAAAGACAATTGTGGTTGTTTCCATAGATGGTATCCATTGTTCAGGTGTGTGTGGGTGATGCCCATTCTTCTGAGACCTGAGCCAAAACATTATGCCAATGTTCAGGGTAAAAGGCCTAATTACATTACCAAATTTGTGTTCCCATAAGAACTTGTTTGTATATATATTATTTTCCCATTTTAATGTGCCTATGCAAAAGAGAAGCAATGCCACAAGATATTGTTGGTGCATCTGGGGGCCGAAGAATAAAGTCCAACATTCCCCATAACTTGGTATAAACGTGAACCAGAACTACTTTCTTTTGGAGAATTCTCTCTTAGGATTCGGTGTTTATTTCTTTCAGTGGAAAAAAATGGGAAGGTTGACTACAGGGCATTGGGCAGGTCATTTTGCTTCTTAAGGGCAATAGTGTCTTAATCCATAAAACAGAGATAATAATACCTTTTCTAAATATTTCATAGGAGTATATGAAACTATGGGATACCGCTTTTACCTAGATTGTACATCAGATAAAAAGAATCACATCAACTATAAAGGCAATTTTCAGTCTAGTTTTAATATAGCCCTTCCCCTCCAGCCACATCACTGTGATTACCCATTTCTTTGACAAATATCAAGATTAATATTGTAGGAATAAGTCTCCCAAAACAGAAGTTTTTGTCATGTGTTCTTGTCCCTTGTTCATTAGTCTCTTATGACATATAACTTAAAGATCTCTAGATAGATTCTTGGACTGTTGCCTTTGTCATCAAGAGTCTTCCAAGTATATTTACAGCATTAGGAAGTCAAACAAATAAAATTTTTCTTAAATCCTGCATGTTTATACAAATTAAATGCAATAATAGGCTATTTTGAGAAACAAAGCGATAAAACCCTTTGTTTGGGAAACCTTAGGTAAGAATTTTTTTTAAATAATAGCTTTGATTTTGGCAGAACAACACCTCAAATTCCTTCAAGAAAAATCAGAAATTAATAGTATAGTTTATATCCTTGAGTTTTTAAAATTGCTTTTCTTCTTTAAACGCCCATTTATTGCTGTAACTGAATTTCTCCAAGAAATCAAATGTACTGTTCCTCTGCAATATGTTGGATTTCCTACAGAAATTTAAGTTTAATAACTCTTCGAGAGAAATTGAGAAACATTCATTTCAGAACAATTTACATTATCTTCATATGTGCAAACCAAATGACTGCCAACACATATGTAGGGTTAATATGAATCCATGGGTGGACCAGAGCGAAAGTACAGGAATTAAGGTGCTTGCCTCATATTTGGTTGAACCCAGTTGGATCTCCTGCACCACATATGGTCCACCAAGCACTTCTAGGAGTGATACTGTTAAATCCAGAGTCAAGACTCATCTCACAAAGATGGGATGAGACAGACTGTACTACAAGAGAGCGAGGGAGCTTTGTTCCAGTACGCTGGGATCAACCATCTCCAAAAAAATGGTGACACCGGTGGGTCACAGGCCCTTTTTTATAGGTGGTTTAGGGGATTTCCACCTCTGGGTATTTGATTTTTAAAACTATAGTTTCTTAGTACAAAGTTACATCAGGCAAATGGCTAGGATTGGTTGTAGGATATATATTCCATCAGACTAACAGCTTAGGGTGGTCTGTAGGCTCAGTGAAGAGAAATCAAGTGCCTTCAGATCCAGGGTACAGGATTCAGTTTCTGTCAGACCCAGAGTGTGGTTGCCTTGCCAACTTTCCACTGCTGTATTTCCTAGTATGTACCCTGATGATCTGGGTTCCAGGAACTGGCTGTTCTTCTAGGTCTAGCCTTCGTTCTTTAAACTTGATCCTGTCATGACTGTACATATGTTTAGGTGTCTAAGCAAAACCAGGATTAATTCTAAACTTATATTTTAGTATTCCCTTTTAACAATACCTAAACACACAGGTGTGAAGGTGTGGACCCAAAAACCAAAGTAAATAACTAATTAAGAATTATGGCAATAGCTTTTTTTCCAAAGTCACTTACATGATTTTCACCATATTATCCCCATGATAAACATCTCCTTAGCATTTGTAAAATAGGATTTACAAATGTCTGCTTTGCTTCCTTATGGAGGTATAAAACAGACAAATGGAAAAATAATTAAGAAAGTACATTCCAGCTGAAAATCTATATAACCAAGGCGAGCAAACTTACAAAATGATCTACAAGTTAATAGAAAAGAGTCTCTCCTTGCAAACAATATTTGTCTCAAAATAATTTCTACAGTGGATACCAAATAACTCAGTTTTTATTACCTCTGTTTTCCTCCCCCATAAGAATCTGCTGTCTCTTATTAAATGTATTCTCTACTGTTTAACAGTTTTCCTACAATTTACTCATAAACTAATAAGATAACCAACCTTGCTACAAAAAAATAGGACATAAGCAGTTCTTCCAGAGTACATATTTGTTCTTCGCAGAGCATAATGGTGATCATTTGTATGTTCAAAAGCTGGCAGTATATGTTTGGCTCTTATCCCAAGTGAGGAAGAGTAAAGCTATTTATCTATTCAGCCATTTAGGCTGATATAGGGGGTGGGAATGTTCATTGTACAACATTCCCAATAGTAAATCTAGGGTGTCATTCTTTTGTTCAGAGGGGCTCTGAGTGTCTGTTTAAAGTGGAGGATTAGCACACAAATTACTGTAGATAGGACTAGTGAAGTGCAAGGTACAGGCAGCATCTCTGCTGCCTCTGCTGCCTGAGGGGTCAAAATAAGAGTCTGAGAGCGCCCTTGAGACCTAATGAGGAAGCTAACACAGCCTCACACACTTAAACAGTGATGGACAGTCAGCCCTCAGGCTAGTATTGTACAGCTGCACTATTCTGGCCAAGTGCTCACTCCAACAGAGATATTATCTTCTACCAGATTCACACTCTACCCACCCCCCATACATGGAGCCCACTGGGTTCCTTGTCAGTCTCCAAGCTAGGTTTCACTCTAACCTGGCGCTCCCACAGTTAATACTTGCCTCCACCTTCTATCAGGTTGGACTCATCTGATTGATCTACAGTACTCTTTGTAATTACTATTATGTCTAGATTAACTGTATCACACCCCTTTGGCGCTCTCCCTCTGGATTTCTGAATTTCTTTTTATTTTAGAGAAGCCTGTAAAGCTTTGCCCTTTCCAGCTGTCTCTCTGAATTGGGTCACTAGTGCTGAATTTGGAAGGCAAAAATTAAACAGCCTTTTTTTTTTTTTAATAATAATCCAACATTCTCAAAGTAATCAATGTTTCTAGCTAGACTGAGGAAAGGTAATATATGAGATATTAATACATGAACATATTTCAATATATTAGCTTAAATTCAAAAATGCTTTCTGGAATCTTTTCTGACAAGGAGGAGGTTCAAGGATTTAACCCACACAGGAAGGAACAGTTTACGCTTCTAAGTGAACAAGGAGAGAGCCAGGATACCTTTTGGCACAGATTTATTTCTAAATAACACTGTATTATATTAGAAGATATATTTTTGTAGTTATTAATATTTTTCTGAAAACATATCAAAGTGCTTACTGAAAGGCCATTTATATTTTTCTCTGCACAACTCAAAAATATTTCTCAAAAAATGTGACTTGAGCATGATAAGATTTGGTAACCATTTCAGAATAATAATGATACATTTTCTTTACTCATTAAGTATCTCTGAACTAGTGTTTTAATTTATAATGATTTATTTAATTCACTCCAAATATAATAGGTAAATATTTCTTCCATTTTAGGTGTAGGAAATGTGAGTGTCAAAAATATTGAAAATCTCCAGTAAGTGTGGTTGTGAAAATTGGAAATTTATTCAACTCAAAAACATACATCAGAATCAACTACAGATTCCCACCTACTTTTAGTGTATGGTGTTAAGTGTTAGGGTACCCATCACTGTGTAGATTAAATACCAACTCAGATTCTATTTAAGTTTAGAATTTTTAACAAAGATCTTGATGATTTTGTAATATTAGGACAGCTTAATTTTGCTGTGTACATTTTTGACATTGACCAAGAGAGAATAATAAAATAGTCATAAAACCATTCTGAGGACTAAATGAGTCAGCATTTGTAAGCTACTGATACAATATCTTGAAATGGTAAACACAGTCATTATTATTTTTTAACATCATTACAGACTTTTATTACCTACTATGTCACAGTAAGCAATCTATTTGTGTAAGATATCATTTCAGATTTGAAAATAACTGCTAGTCTCAAACTTGTGAGAGAAATAAATATTACATGCAAAAACCATTTGGATATTCTCACTTTTCAGTGAAGTAAATTTGATGGTAAAAACCATATTAGTTAGATATAAGATAGCTGAAGAATTTGATTCTCAAGTGAGCCAAAATAAAAAGCAAAAAAAAATATATTTTTTTAAAGAAAAGATAAATACATTCAGGATGTTAGTCTTGTCTTAACAACACAGATGCGCCCTAAATTAACAAGCCATCCCTGGGAATCCTTTCATACTTTGTTCAATAAGTAATACAAAGACCCAGTTTTTCTATAAAAACCCACAAAATGAACCATACTTAACTTAGTACTATATTTTATTCTACCTCTTTCTCCTTTACTCATTTTCTAATAAGCTGTTCTATTTTCTAATTTAGAACCTGAGCATCTTTATTACTCAATATTTTGAGGGTTTTTTTTCTTTATTTTAAGCCCCATCCAACAATTCTCAGGAGTTACTCATGTTTCTGCATTCAGGAATGAATCCTAAAAGTGCTAGAAGGAACATAGGGAATGCTAGGAATTGACCTGGGTCGGCTGTGTACAAGGCAAGCATTTTACTCACTCTACTATTATTCCAGCCCCAAATGGGACACTTATAGCATTATTTCTTTGTGTTCTTTGTTTTGTCTGTTTATTTTGGGATCACGCATAGCAGTACTCAGGGCTTATTCTTGACTTTGCACTGAGGGATCACTCTTGGCTGTGATCAATGGACCATATGAGATGCTAGGGATCTAACCCAGGTCGGACATGTGCAAGGCAAATGCCTTACCCATTATAATATTGCTCTAGCTATTAACCTGGGAACTATGCACAAATGAACAGACTTGTCACCACCTCTCCTGCATCAATATTATGTCACCTACAAATACTGATAATTTTACTACTTTTCAATCTAGATTTTTTTTCCTTTCTGATTGCTCTCTCTACGATTAAATTATAATGATAAAGAGTATATATCCTTGTCTTGTACCTAATCTTTGTTGAAAAGTTTTCAGGGGGCCAGGCGGTGGCGCTGGAGGTAAGGAGCCTGCCTTGCCTGCGCTAGCCTAGGACGGACCGCGGTTCGATCCCCCGGCGTCCCATATGGTCCCCCAAGAAGCCAGGAGCAACTTCTGAGTGCATAGCCAGGAGTAACCCCTGAGCGTCACAGGGTGTGGCCCAAAAACCAAAAAAAAAAAAAAAAAAAAGAAAAGTTTTCAGCTTTTTATAGATGAGTAAGATATATCTGAAACCATATAAAATACAATAGAAGAAATCAGACAAAACAATTCATTATAATGATTTTGATGATTATGGAGATTAAATTTCATTAATAGAAATAGGCATAAATAAACAGGACTACATTTAACTGAAAAGCTTTTGCACAGTAAAACAAACTATTTTTAAAATTAAAAACATTATATTGAATAAATAAAATATTCGCACATTGTCCATCTGGCAAAGTATACATAAATAAACTAAAAACATCAATAGTAAAGCAAACAGATTTATCTAAAAGAGTAAGAATAAGGAAGGAGAGTGAGAAAAGGGAGAACAGTTAAATAGAACAAAGAAGCATACAATTGGTCAACAGGCACATAAAAATGTTTCTTATCACTTATTACAAAAAATAAAAATCAAAAAGATACTAAAAATATTACTTCACAGCTGTGAGAACTATGTCAAAGTCCAGAAATAACAAGTGCTGTCAAGTATGTGAATAAACAAAGGAACATTTGTAAACTAATGTTAGGATGTAAACTGGTTCATTGTCTATGGAAAATAGTTGGAAGTGTCATAAAACATTAAAACATCTACTCTGTGTTCCTTCAACTCCACTTACAGGTACTTATTCAAAGAAACAAAGGCATCGATCCATGATGTGTGAACTTTATGGGAGTTGGAGGTGGAGCCCTCCATATGCATTATATATTTTAGACTCAATTTATTTAGTATGTTTGCATATATCTTGTTTCTCTTCTTTTGATTTCTTTAAAGAGGCTTACAGAAGCTTCTCAATTTTTTTATTTTAAAAATATCTTTAAGCACCATGATTACAAACATGTTTTTAGTTGAGTTTCAGTCATAAAACATACACCTTCCATCACCAGTGCAACCTTCTGTCCAACAATGCCCATCTCCCTCCTTCCAGACCCCCTGCCTGTACTTGAGACAGGCATTCTATTTCTCTCACTTACTACCATTGTCATGATAGTTGTTGGTGTAGTTATTTATCTAACTGCACTCAACACTCTTTTTTTTTGTTTTTGTTTTTTTTGGGTCACACCTGGCAGTGCTCAGGGGTTATTCCTGGCTCCAGGCTCAGAAATTGCTCCTGGCAGGCACGGGGGACCATATGGGACGCCGGGATTCGAACCGATGACCTCCTGCATGAAAGGCAAACGCTTTACCTCCATGCTATCTCTCCGGCCCCTCACTCAACACTCTTAGTGGTAATCTTCATATCATGAACTGGTCCTTCCAAACCTCATCTCTATTGTCTCTGGGTATTATTATCATACTGTCTTTTATTTTTCTTAAATCCCACAGATGAATGAGACTATTATGTGTCTATATCTCTCTAACTAATTTCACTCAGCATAATAGTTTCCATGTCCATCCATGTGTAGGAAAATTTCTGAACTTCATTTTTCCTGACAGTTGCATAGTATTCCATTGTATATGTGTACCACAATTTCTTTAGCCACTCATCTGTTATCAGGTATCTGGTTTTCAGATTCTGGCTATTATAAATAGAGCTGCAATGAACATGCTGTGTGATTTTATATTCATTTTAGCTCTATTTATAAAAAGCAAATATCTTAAAAATAACTGAAGCCCCTAATAACAAGTGAATGAATAAAAATATGTGATATATACTTACAATAGAATACTCTATCAGCTATAAGGAAAGATGAGAAATTTGCCCTTTTAACAACATGAATAAAACTGAAAAATACGTTAAGCAAGTCAAAAGTTAAAGACAAATACGAGATGATTTTACTAACATTTGGCATATAAAAAAATAAGAGTGAGGGCTGGTGCGGTGGCACAAGCAATAAATGTGTTAGCCTAGGACGGACCATGGTTTGATCCCCAGGCACCCCATATGGTCCCCCAGGAGCAATTTCTGAGCACATAGCCAGGAGTAACTCCTGAGCTTCACAAGGAGTGGGCCAAGAAAAACAATAACAACCTAAAAAAGCAAAAAACAACAAACCTCTAGATTTGGACCACGAAAGGAAGACAAACAAAGGAGGATTGAGAAGGTTGATAATGTAATGGGAAGTTTTTTATCTATATATAATTAGGGTGGAGCACTGTTAAAGACCAGTTACACCAGCACCATTATGTTAAAGTCTGTACTCCATTTTACTGCCTTTTTCCCTTGTCAACAATAGTTTGCTAACTATATTATTAGGTCATATGTGGAATCTCTTCTTAGTTCTATGTCATATCACCTTGATCTATTTGTTTATAATGTTTCTTAATTCAACAATGAGACTAAGGTAGTTTTTGCAAATGTAATGATTCAGATTTAATAAATGACAAGTCTAGCATGTGTTTAAGGCTATAACCAGTGTAGGTTTCTTATGCTTTAAACATTTTATTTATGTTTTATAAATAATTTTTTAATTGAATCACTATGAAATACAAAGTTACAAAGTTGCTCCTGATTGAACTTCAGTCATACAATGAACACCCTTCACCTTCACCAATGCATATTTCTTGTCATCGCCAATGTCCTTAGTTTCCTTCCTCTGCTCGCTCTGCCTGTCTCTGTGGCAGACATATGTCTCTCTAACTCTCTCTGACTCTATCTGTCTATCCCTGTATGTCTGTGTCTGTCTCTCTCTTTTTCTCCTCTCTATCTCTTTCAGCACTAATATAGGTTTTTTTCTTTAATAATTAGATCCAAGGCTACTAGTTTACAAGAGATCCTAAGCTTCTAGTTGCTACTTGGTCCAGTTCTGGCAGCTAAAAGTTAGTCTTTGACAACAATTTATCCTAACTGTGCTTAACAAGTATGTTTTATTTTAAAGCATTATTCTTTTCTTTTCTTTTTTTCTTTTCTTTTTTTTTTTTTTTGTGTGTGGTTTTTGGGTCACACCCAGCAGTGCTCAGGGGTTATTACTGGCTCCACGCTCAGAAATTGCTCCTGGCAGGCATGGGGGACCATATGGACGCTGGGATTCGAACCAATGACCTCCTGCATGAAAGGCAAATGCCTTACCTCCATGCTATCTCTCTGGCCCCAAAACATTATTCTTTAATCAAGTATTTTCTTCATTCAAGAGGAAAAACACATGTGCATCTTAAATTTCTAAACTAATAATATTTTAATATTAATGATCCAGTTTTTATGCTCACTGTTAATATAAAGAACAGTGTTTTAATTTAAAAAAACACATATTATGGAAGGAATGAAGAAACCATTTTTAAATGACTTACTTTTAGAAATTTTTTAAGGAAAAAGTTCATCTTAATCTTTTTTTTTTGTTTTGTTTTGTTTTGTTTTGTTTTGTTTTGTTTTGGGGCCACACCCGTTTGATGCTCAGGGGTTACTCCTGGCTATGTGCTCAGAAATCGCTTCTGGCTTGGGGAACCATATGGAACACCAGGGGATCGAACCGCGGTCCGTCCTACGCTAGCGCTTGCAAGGCAGACACCTTACCTCTAGTGCCACCTTCCCGGCTCCCATTTTAATCATTTTTATTTTATTTTTTTTATTTCAATCATTTTAATGAGAAAAATAACCTAAAAGAATATATTTTATTTTATTAATCAAATCCTTGACTATTTCTACCTTACTTCTATGTGCAAATGTTCAAGAACCAGGACATTCTTCGAATAATAGTAGGCATACATATCCAATAACTAGATATTTTATATTTTAATTTATTGAGGTAACTTTAGCTTATGAGACCATAAAATTTATATGTTTTAAGGGCACAATATTACTCCACTACAGTGCTGCTGACATATTGGAACTAACATGGTAGGCATGGTATGGTAACCATATCCTTTTTCAAAAGTTAAGTCTTCATAATTGTAATTATTACTATATATATTTTTTCTTTTCTTTTTTTTTTTTGGTTTTTGGGTCATACCCAGTGATACCCAGGGGTTACTTCTGGCTATGCACTCAGAAATTGCTCCTGGATCGGGAGACCATATGGGACACCTGGGGATCAAACTGTGGTCCGTCTTAGGCTAGTGTGTGCAAGGCAGATGCCTTACCACTTGTTATATTTCTATTAAATTCTATAAGTGTTAAACCACATTGATTTAATGTACTTTAAAATAATATGATATATTTTTGGTTTATTTGAATCATATTATGAATACTAAATATTCTGAATACACTTCTTTATTCTTAAATTCACACATAGAATATTTGCATTTTATTTAAACTATGCTTTTAATCTGTTCAATCCTTGTTATCAGCTATATACTTAAATTCACAGCCTAGAATTATTATTTTACCCCAAACATTTAAAACTGAATAATTTACATTTTTATTGAAAATAAAATCCTTTCTAATACTAATTATATGTTTAGTGTTAAGTATTTCATTATATGTGCTTATTCTTTTATTTCAGTAAGAATTTTATAGCTAAAAAATATATACATACTCTTTCAATGTCTCCATTTTCTACCCCTGGGATAGCATTTGTCATCATTATGGAAGGATTCTAATCAAGGACAGAAGCAAGTAGATAATGACGATACCAATAAAAAAAAAATACTATGATACAAAATGTTTATGAATTATTTCCAACTAACACTCTGGGGACAACAGAGTGTTCTATATGCTGAAAATTTAAAAAGTTATCAAAGCACATGAATTCTAGCTAAAATCCTCTACATTTAAGGAATGTTTCCTCTAGGAACTATAATACTTTTAAACTTTTTGTAAAATGTGTTTACATATTATTATAAGTATGTATTAAGCAAAATAAATTTTGCATGCTATAAAATCACAAATATCTAAGGCCTCAGGTATAAACATATGCCAATTTGTATGAAAACAAAATGATTGAATTATTCTCTTGTTATAAACACTGCTGAGAAAAATTATAAGAATTTAATGAGGTGGTGTTTCAAATTGAAAGGGAAAAATATAAAACCAGTCTATTGAGATATTATAAATTCAGTTATTTGATAATATATGTGTGTGTGGCATGTATTAAGGAGCAAACTCTTAGATTAACCAAAATTCATGTGTTGAATCTTGACCCTCTAGTGTGTGGTATTGTATTAGAAGTGGCAGCCTTTGGGAGAAAATTTAAGTTCAAAATGAGTATATGAGCTGCTAAAAGGAAGGAGAAATCTCAAATCTTTCTCTCTCTGCCATGTGTAGTTACAGTGAGAATGCTTCTATTTGTAAGCCATGAAAAAGAATCTCTAGAAAGATCAATTCTTCTAGAGCCTGCATCTTGGTCCTTTCAGTTTCCAAATATGAGGAATAAAAAAATGTCTTCCATTTAAGCTACTAAGTCTTATTATTTATAGAATTCTGAGCTATGCCAGTGTAAATTTTAAAATTTACTTAACCTATTATGTCATAAGCTTTTATTAGGTGCCTATCAAAATGCCGGGGACCGAGTAGCTCAAATGTGAGTCAAAAATATTTCTTGGCCTCAAAATGTTCACCACCCAATCATCAAACCATATGTGCCAGTAATTGTTATTCTCTTTGAGAAGTTATTTTGTTTTGCTCTTTTTTCTCCAAGAGAGAAGTCTGTAAAATTACACTGAGTGCCAAGAAAATGGGATGTGTCTGAAACAGTCAGATCAGCACTCACAGATGACAATTTGGTAGTCAGTTTGAAGAATGAGAATGAGTTCTCTATGTGGAAAACTGAGGAGATACATTTTCAGAAAGGGAAAAATTAATGGAAAAATCTAAGTCCTGACAGAATATAATTAGCTTAAAAAACTGTATATGATTCTATTTGGCTGTCACAGAGGGCATGTTATTGAGAAATGGAAGCATCTGAGCCCAGAAATGCACCTTAGGGGGAATTTGCAGGGATTGACATTGTAAACTATGCTAAATAGGTTGTATTTCATCCTGAGGGGAAAAGAGGCCACTAAGTAAATAACCAGGAAAGTCATAGATTTATTTTAAATGCATGACAGTAGTAGCCATCTCCTTGAATAAGAACACTTGATGGTTATAACTCCCTTAGCGTCCACTATCATAGAGAATGTTTCCTCAATGGAAATGAAATAGATCGGGACCATTAACTATGTGAGTGGCTTTGGGTTGAGTTGTCCTAATTTATAATTGTCTTGATATATCTGTGTGCTCATATAAGCTTTGTCTCTCATTTGCTAGATATACACTAATTTGAAAATATTTAGTGTACACTTCATATAATTGTGTATTGCAATAGAGATAACTAGAAAATAAAAGAAAATCGCTGGCAAACCTCCATTGTTTTATTTATCCACTCATTGAATTATCCTTCTAGAAATATTTGAATGTCTGAGAAGTCGATGCTAGTTACTATTTCAGGAAGCATAGTTCATAGGTGTATCATTGATATGTATCATGATAGAATAAAGGCAGAATTCTTTAGAACAATTATAAGCAACACTTCTGAGTTTTATACTAGTTCTTAATTGAAGGAGAAGAGTAAAAATAAGTTACCTAGGGAAGAAAGAAGGTTTTGGTCTAAGGCGTCAAAACAAAGGGAGAAACATTGGGTAGGTCTGAAAAGAGAGAGAACTTGGCACATTCCTTGGTCTTGGTGTCAGTTTATTGTGCTTTATAATGGAGAATGAAAGCAAAGTGAAAAGGATATGGGTGAGACAGGAAATTGGGAGCCAGTTTGCAAAGTGTCTTGGACTTGATTGATCACAGAGCAATAGGGATATAATGGTATATTGGGGAGAGATGATCTCTTGCCTACACTAACAAGCATGGCAAGGATATCATTTTAGAAAGGTTTCTCTGAAACTCTGTGAAGTTTGTGAGATAATGAACTAGATTGGAAATGAGGAGAAAAAACAAGAATAAGTCCTCTTCATTTGTTTCTTCCAAACTGCCATCACAAGTCATGGCATACAGTATGCTTTCAGTACTGTGAAAAAAGTACAGTAAGGTGGAAAAAGGGTCAAAGGAAGCCCTATTTTTTCACATAACTCAGCAGCATTTAAAGTAGTAGACCCCTCAAAAAAGCATTTAATATTCTGTCGAGGACGTTATAATATTTTATCAGTATGCTTAGAAAAACATAAGTCAATTTTATATACTGACTTGAGTGGGCCACCAGATACCCAGTATTCACATAAACCTTATAATTGGGTTTGCCTTTTAGAGTGTTTTCTTGAAAAGAGGGACCTACGAAAGCCATATGAGTCTCTCCTGAGTAGTTTTGTATATTATTTTGTATACTGTGGCTCTTTGCCAAGTTCGGATTTTGTTCTGCTGCTTCTGAGGAGGGACCACTGAGGAGAGATCTCCGAGAGCGTCATCCCGTCTCCCATCCCTCGGAAACAACTGCACGGGCCAGCGAGCCGGGGGAACCGTGTGTCACATGTTGGGTCACATCTTGCCGTTAGTTCTGAGTGTGGAGGACGAAGCACACCCTCACCATCACTGCAGGATTTTGACCCTCACACAAAATGGCAAAATGCAATATGTGTTTAATATATTATTGTTAAAATTAGATGATTTTGTGTGTGTGTTTGTCTGTTTTGGCAGGCCACTGCGTGGTGTGGCTCTCTGACTCTCACAGTTTAAAATTTTGGCTCTTTGTGTCGAACTTGTTCACCACCCCTGCTCTAGCCCACTGAAGAACAAAGATTAGCAAAAGGTTGAATTTTCTCTTTCTGTCTGACTGCTAAGCTAAGACATTTATCTCCTGCCCTTGAACTGAAACAAAATAGATTCTCCTGCCTCTAAGTGTAGGACTCAGACTACAATGTACATGGGTATGCTCAGATTCCAAAACTGTGTGAGTCACTTTTATAGTAAGTATCATTTTATATAAACTACTAATAGTTATCATAAAAGTTTGCCCTGGGAAAGACATTCCTGGCTTAAAAAGTAGCTATTTAACCATCATTTATTTATGTTGTTCTAAGTCTCATACAGATAGAAAAACCTCCACTTAGTATAAACAATTATTGTTTTATTGTGTCCTTCTGGGAGTGTGAAGCAAATATCTTCAGTTTGAAAGAGTTTTCTCTTGCTTTTCTCAGTACCTTAGAAAGGCCACCTGATTAGCCCTGGACTCCAATTGGGCACACAGTCTTACAAGCCCCACAAAAGTAAGGAGTCAGTTTTATTCTGAAAAATAATCCTTTGTGTAAAGTATTCATATCTGAATGCCCCAATTAAAAAATAAAAAGCCTTCAAAAACAAATCATCTTGTGATAATTCTACTTTATAGATATAGTACAGACATTTAGGCTATGAAAAATTGAATTCAATGAGGCCAGAGCAATAGTACAGTGGGCAGGACTCTTGCCTTGAATGTGGACAACCAAGGTTTAATTCCAGGCATCCCATATTGTCCAGTCAGGAATGTCTATGAACAGAGAGCCAGGAGTAAGTCTGAATATTGCTGGGTGTGATCCAAAAAGCCAAAAAATTCTAATTTAAGCGCTAAGTAAGACCATTTACAAAAGATGATATTGGCTCTCTAAATTTATAAAACTTTATCTCTAAAAGTAAGCCCATCTTATCCAAAATGATAATATTTCATGATTGTTATAAAATTAAAATGTCATATGCATTTGATAAAAAGTATCTTACTATATTAGGTCTAGTAAATGGTGGCTATCTATAAAACAGTTCATCAAGCCTAGGTTTCATTCTCTTACATTTCTTTTCACTATACAGTTAAGGTATCATTACTGAAACTTTCTTATAGAACATAAAGCAGTAGTTTTTGCTGGGCACTTAAAGTTAACTCAGGAGTCTGACTTCTAGTTTTCCTAAAGATGTGTTATATCTGATTCTGAATGAAGATTAGACAGGTCTCTAAGCTGCCAAAAGATATTTTAATTGATATCTGAGACCTGTATGTCTGACTATCCTATTCTAAGTGGACTCTCATTCCAAACAAACTGTCACAATCCAAGAAAATTCATCTTTGAATATCATCCATAGATTCTGTACAGCATACTAGATTTTTCATGATGTTTTCTCTGCCCTTTGATGGGGAGAATGTCTATTTATATTTTGAAGACAACCCAAATTAACTTCGAGTTTAGACATTTGGAAGGTGATAAATCTGGATTGACAAATTCTAGAATGCTTTCCCTAAGACAAATAGAATAGCCTTCCAAGGTAATTATTTTAAAAACATATAATTAGGGACCAGAGGGATAGTACAGTGAGTAAGACACTTGCCTTGCATATAGATGACCAAGGTTTAGTTACCAGGACCATATAATGGTTCCCAGAGACTGCCAGGAATAATTCCTGAGCATAGAGTTCAGATCCCTGAACACTACAGGATGTTGTTCCACAAAACCAAAAAGTTATTTTCAAGTTTGTGAAAAATAAATGTATGTTATTGTCAGTAGGTCATAGTGGTATTACAATGTTTTACAAGAATTAAGAAATGAAATGCATCTAAGATAATATGATCAGCTAACAATGGAAGAAAACTACAGGAAAAACATAAAACAGATGTGATTCAGTAATAAACTTAAGGAGAAATAAATTGAGATAGTGCTTGATAAGCAAAACTTTAATTAATTAGACTTGAGAGAAGCATCAGCATAATGCATAGAAAAGAAAATGCAAAAAGCCATAAATGTTTGTGTTTTGTTCACCCTGTTCTGGCTGAAGAGCATAAGCATTTCTGTCATTGGAGAGGTGATTTCTTTCTGCAGTGTGTTAGTTGATTTATTGTATTTCTGCTCAGACATGATAAAATATCTCTCACAACTAGCCACCTTTGTTTGCTCTGATCACAGGCTAGGCAAGTGACCTTCTGATAACATTGGATGGTGACAGACTGAGGACTGACCCTGGGCCAAGGAAAACCTCAAGATAATGCAATGTTATAATCCCCTCATAAAACTCCAGTCATATTCTGGCAAAATCAAACCTCTGTGCCTTGTAAATAATTTTAATCTCACAACCCAGAGACAATCACTGTTAATTTGTTAGTGTAATTTATCTGAATTATTTTTTCATAAAGTTGAGATTAAATAATATTTTTATTTTGCTTTTTTATTAAGTATTAAAACCTAGATATGATCCGATTTACCTAAATTACTCCTAAATAGAACCACCAAATTATATGTAATATTCCACCAGGTGATTTTTTCAATATACTTAATTAATGCTTTATTATAGGACATTTAGGTGGCCTTTAAAATCTTTTTAAGAATTCTATAATAGGCATAGAAATGCATGAAGTCTTCTCCATTTATATTGTGTTTTTAGTTAGCACCCAAAATGTTGTTTTTAAAACTTACTAAGATCTTTGTTTCTAACTGTCCACTGAATACCTCCACTTAAAAACTGGCAGCTCCATGCACAGAATTGACCATTAGTCAACCCTGCCATTAATCTGATACTTTCTGCTTTCAAAGAAAACTGTCCTCAGGGGTGAGTCAAGGGGCTTGCTAGCAGACAAAAGTGAAGGGGAGGGTGATGGGAATGTTAGTTGTGGAAGAAGGAAAGCAGCACTGTCCTTATTACCAATGTTTAAAATCTAGGACTATGAGTCTTGAATAAATACAATTAGAAATGAGTTAGAGCATGTTGAATCTTCACTTCATTCTAGGAGGTAGAGAGGGGTCTGACAATTCAACGTAAGGGCTCTGAAATGCCAGAGTTACCTGGGCTATCCCTTTGTCTGTGCTAGGAATCTCTAGAGTCATATCCATAGGGAGGGGGGCTTCCAGAGATGTACTTATCATGTTCAGGGGATCACAGGGTAGCAGGAATAGCTCCCTGGTAACATACATGCTAGGCATGTGCTCCAGTACCTTACTACTTCTTGACCTGACCCTTGACTTAATTTTAAAAATTCATGTATTCAAGGCTTTCTCTCTCTCTTTCTCTCTCTCTCTCACTCTCTCTCTCATTACCTTATGAATTTTCAGAGTTGTCCTGACTTCTAATATCAATTTCCACTTTACTGAGAAAACTTACAAGCCACATCCCAAATCATGAGTTAATCTGTGGCAAAGCTAAATACAATCCAGAACTGTTGTCTTTGTTTGTCACATTTCCCATTTCCCACTTATATCCTCCCCAATAATGTTGAGATGGAAGAGAAAATAAACCAGTCTGATAAGAGTTTTTATTAGTAGTTCTGAATGTGCTTGAGATTCAATGGTGGAAAGCATCAATCTGTAATTCTAAACAAACACAGTTTAAAGTCCCACATGGACTATCGTGCACAGAGATCCACCTGAGACCTCCATTTGAGTGATGATAGAAGCAGCTGGAGATCTGTAGCAGTTATGGAAGATTATATATGTTCTGGGACCTCAGGAGGTCTAGGCTTTCCACTATCTATAATTGAAAATATACTGGAGCAAATGGAAGTTTATGATCCCATGTGTGTTTTATCGGATGCTTTGGACATTAAAAGAATTCCTGAAAAATTATAAATTGGAACACTTGTCAGAGAGTGGTAGCAGAAAAAAAATATATATATATATATATATTTAAACTTTGGAAAGAAAAGAATAAATTGCCCATAAAATAATTCATAATAGATTTTCAGCTAGAATTGGTTATGAGAGTAATGTGGTATAAAAGATAAGAAATAGCATTTTGAAATGCATGGGAATCATTGTTAATTCTTTATACAGGACCAAGAATAAATATGCAGAGTTAATTGTTCTCATGAAATGCAAAAGAAGAATAAAAATAAGCAATCACACAGTACTTTAAAGCATGTGTGGAAGAAATAGAGGCACAGTATTATTTTTTATTTTTAATTCTATATGAATAAGTAATGAAATAAACACAATTCTTACACCATAACATTTGGAAAAAACTATAAGTATGTCCTTATTTTTTTCATTTTGTGATAAAAGAAAACACTCCAAGTAAATAACCCATTTTTTTCACTAATAAAAATTAGTGAAATAAACACATTAATGAAATACAATAATGATACTTGATGCCACATGGTGGCTAGAGCTTTCCTTGCACCCAAATTCTTAAAGATATGACCCAGAAATATACAAATAGGATTAATACTGGAGAAATCAGGAATAGGTTCCTAAGAAAACAGTTCTAAATAAAATACAGTAAGGGCATCAGCTGAAGGCTGACAATAGTTGTGTTAATGAGAAAAATAACATGCCTAGAAAAAGAATGTAAGAAAGTTTCAGACTTGATGAGTACAAATGTAAGAGCAAGAATAGGCTGAGGAATTGGTGGGAAAATGCACTGCCTGAAACTACTTCAACAGGCCCAACATTTTAAAGACCATAACAGAGATGTGTACAAGTAGGCACCCATTAAACAGAGGACTACATTTTGTGTTTAGTGTAGTAGTATATGTTTGTGTGTGTTTTGTGCATGTGAGTGTATGCATAAATCAATATATTGCAGAGAAGACTTCAAGTCTAATATTTGTCTAGAATTGTTAATACACTCTCCCTTTGTTCTTCCTTCTTCATTTTTTTGTTTTGTTTTTTGGGGACATACCCGATGATGCTCAGGGGTGACTCCTGGCTATGTGCTCAGAAATTGCTCCTGGCTTGAGAGACCATATGGGACACCAGGGGATGATCCAACATCCGTTCTAAGCCACTTGCAAGGCAAATGCCCTACTGCTGTGCCACTGCTCCAGTCCCTGTTCTTCCTTCTTATATGCATCTACATTTTTATCATAAAAATGTTTCCTAGAACACAAAGCATCTCTGGCACAGTTTTCTAAATTCTATTCTTAACATGGGCATGGACAATTAGAATTATGGAACTATGAGAAAATTCTTTGTTCAAAAAGAAAGGGAAATCAGCAAATATTTCTCTTAGTTTTTGTTTAAATTTTTTTAAATAATGTCTTTATTGGGTCTAGAGCAGTGACGCAAGTGGTAGGGCTTTTGCCTTGCATGTGCTAACCTAGGACAGATTACAGTTTGATCCCCCAGCGTTTCATATGGTCCCCCATGCCAGGAGCAATTTCTAAGTGCATAGCCAGGAGTAACCCGTGAGTGTCACTGGGTGGGGCCCATAAACCAACAACAACAACAACAACAACAACAATAATAATAATAATAAATAGGGGCTGGAGTGGTGGCACAAGTGGTCAGGCATCTGTCTTGCCCACACTAGCCTAGGACGGACAGCGGTTAGATCCCTGGGCATACCATATGGTCCCTAAGTCAGGAGCTATTTCTGAATGCAAGCCAGGAGTAACCCCTGAGCATTGCCCGGTATGGTCCCCCCCAAAAACAAAAATAATAATAATAAATAATAATTTCTTTAAGCACCATGGTTACAACATGTTTGTAATTGGATTTCAGTCTTAAAATGCTCAACTCCCTTCACCAGTGCAACTTTCCCACCACCAGTACTCCCCATTTCCCTCCTTCCCCATCCTCTGCCTGTCTTTGAGACAGGTGTTGTATTTCTCCCCTTATTATTGTCATGGTAATTGTTAGTGTAGTTATTTCTTTAACTGCACTTACCACTCTGTGGTAAGCTTCATATCATAGGCTAAGCTTTCTGGACCTCATCTCTATTGTCTGAGTATTACCAGTATTACTATACTGTCTTTTATTTTTCTTAAATCCGACAGATGAGTGAGACTATTCTGTGTTTCTCTCTCTCCCTCTGACTTATTTCACTCAACATAATTGTCTCCATATCCATCTGTGTATAGGCAAATTTCATGACTTCATTTTTTCTAATAGCAGCATAGTATTTCATTGTGTACATGTATCACAGTTTATTTAGCCACTCATCTGTTGTCAGGCATCTGGGTTGTTTTCAGATTTGGGCTATTATAAAAAGTACTTTTGGCCCACATCCAAGTGATGCTCAGAGCTTATTCCTGACTCTTAACTAAGGGATCACTCCTGGTGGGGCTGGAAGGACCAAATAGAGTGTTAGGGATCAAACCCAGGTTGTCAACGTGCAAGGATAATACTCTACTCACAGTACTATGACTCTAGTCCTCCAATTTATGATAGATTTTAAAATTGTATTGAAATACAAAACAGCAATACAATCACCTAATTCAAAATATTCAAATATGCGTATATGAAATGTGCCATACTTGCCTTCCAGCTACTTGGTCTAATGTCAGGAAACAATCAGTTTATTCATCTCTAAGTAACTTGTAAAGTTTTCATTTGAGGCATAAATTATTGCAGTTTCTAGCTCATACCTTGACATTCTTTTGTGTTTATATTTTCATGCTTATAAGTTCTTACAATGCCATAGATTCTGAGTCTAAGCACAGTACCTGTTATCATAACAGGTTCTAGTCCTGGACTTTTGTTAAAATCTTGTCTAACATTGACACAGCTCTACAATTACTTTTCCTCCATACTCTCACTGTGGCTGCTCAGGAAATGAAGCCAAAACATTTATAGATGAATCATTTTATCACATGTTTTCAAATCTCAAGATCTCAATATGTCACTGGGACAAGGGAGGTATCATAATTGTCAGGGGATCTTGGGCTAACAAATGGACCCCAGGACCATTGGGTATAGCCCTGGAAGTCCTTCTAGGATGGGCCTAGAAGTTCCCTACACCTTGGGGCCAGAGAAATGCAATGCTTTTTTTGAACACTGGCCTCATTGACCCATTATTACCCAGAGTAACTTCAACCTGCACCTACCTCCTCCCAAAAATAAGAATAGCACTAAAATTGACTATTTGGGACTTATTAACCTATCACCTTTATTTCCTCTCTACTACAGAAGAATATTGAAAGAGTGTAAAAAGGAGATTTTGCAAATGTAATTCAATAGATTTACAGGATTTATAGATTAGACTCTTCCTAGAGTTAGTGCTAATAATAGGAATGCATTTGTGTCATCTTCAAAAGAGGGAACATTATTTTGTCATTTAATTATAAAAAATAATAAAAGGGTTGTTTTATATATATTACCATGTCTTAAAGATCTTGTTTGTTGTATGTTGTACAAGACATTTTCAATGCTTTTACACACCTATCATAGGTTTAGTTCATGTATAGCTATAATTACAAATGATAGTATTACATACAAAGCTTTTATTCTTAATCTTTATGTTCTAGTTTTTCTACAGCAAAAAAACATAGCATGTTCAAAATTAAATATAACAAAAGTCCACTTTATTTGTAAATGTACTATAATAAATTTATCTAAAATACTGATAGATACAAAACTTGAACCATGAGGCTATTTATTATAATATCTATTTCCCTTTTGTTTCAGTTAAAAATCATTTCAATTTAAATATTTATTTCAATAATATCATGATAAAAGTTGCCTATTATGTAGCTCTGCTACCATATTGATTTCTTACCAACATTTTGCCATTCATAATTGAAGGCCAACCCCAAGACAGACACTCAAATTGTCTGTCTTGAATGGTGACCAACAGGTTTTACTTTATTTTGTTTTTATTTTAAGGGGCCACATCTGGCTATGGTCTGTGCTTAATCCCAGCTCTGTAATTCAGAGATCACTCAAAGTGGGGCTCAAGATGCAGAACCCAAGTGGGAGAATGCAAGGCAAGCAACCTACCCACTGTTTCTTCACCCAAACAGACTCTATTCTAAAATAATCTTTTCATTTCATGTAGAAATTTTTACATGCTTCTATTTAAACAAAATATATATAAAGCCAACGTATTTATTGATAACTATAAAAGTTTTTGTTTCATTCTCCCTAACAAATTATTAATGGTATAACTCTTTTTCTCTTTCTCCCACATGTCTCATTCTCTTTCTCATCTCTAAATCTAAAAAAGGAAAACTAAGATAATTAAATAACCTGTTTAGTATAATGCAATACTTATAAAAAGAAACAATTCAAATGAACCTGATTCCACAATTCAATATATTCATTTCAATTTTACAAATAAACAGTAATCTATGATTTCTGGTTTTAGTGAGTTTAAAGCTAATGGTGATTATGTTGCTCTATAACAGAGTCAAATATATGTATACACATATATGACAAAAAAGAGTAAAAATAGAGTTCACTTAAATTAAGATTGAACTTAGTTTAACAATCTCTACTGTGGTATCATTCACAGCAAGACCTCTCTCCATTCTAAAGAGCTATCAGCATGGAACACATTCTAGGTCCATAGTTACAAGCTAGAAAAACTGAAGTATCCTACCTTCTGCATGGGAAAGCAGACAGCCCCAATGTAGTTAGCTCCAATTCGGAATTAGAAGCAGATGGCTTCTAATTCTAGTTTCTGTTTTCTAGTGTCTGGCTTACCAAGAGTTAACCCTCTACATGCAAGTGCTTCTCCCAAATAAGAGAATGAAAAAGAAATCTTCCCTGATTAAGGAAATTGCAGGTTTTGAAGTATGTTGATGTTTCAAAAGAATATTGCAATATAATACTGTTCTTTAAATTTTTATGTAAATATTCCTAAATTATCCTGTGATTACTTTCCTGGAAAATTAAGAGACAATGATGAGGTTTGGAAAAAATAGCCTCCTAATTCTTTTCCCTATAAGTAACACAAATTTTCTCATTTTCTCAGTCAGCCACCAGCATACCAATTTGACTTACAAAGAATTCTCACACATGATCATTACAATGCAAACTTCTACCTCATTTTAATTTTCTCAAGTTCATAACAAACTAACAGTATATACTTTATCTGAGAAAAAAATAAGTTATCCATTTTAATGGTTCTTTATTATCTTTTGTTAAAGCAAAAGTATAAAAAATATTGACCCATTCAAAATGTTCTAGATTTCCCTTGCTTTACAATTTACACATTTATCACTAAATAGGAAATGTTCTGATTTATTGTTTCAGATAATAAAATAAATTTTAGTTTTTATACAAAGTATGCTAATTGATTAAAATATAAAAAATTATCAACAGAATCTATAATCAAGCTTAATGAGATCAAAATATTTAAAAGATAAACTACCTCAATTCAACTTATTTTTTACTCCTAGCGATACAAAAATTAGAATAGAAACATATATTATTATATAGACTTTTTTAATGTTAATGACTAGATTGTTAATATTATTGCTTTCAATTAAGACAAATACTATTGGGGAGAAGTTTATGGTCTGTCAAGAAAATAATTGGTATTATTAAGTCTATTGTAATGCCAATTATGGGACAATATACTTCTAGAAACCAACTCATTAAATATTGAAAACTAATACTGGGCCAAAGAGATGGTTCAGTAGGTAAGATAGTAGGTAAGATCTTGTACACAAGACCTTGCATACAGTTAACAGATTCAATTCTCGGCATCACACTTGGTTCCCTAAGTACCACCAGGAGTGATTCCTGAAAACAGATCAAGAAATAAGTGTAAGCCAAAATTAAAAAAACAAAAATTGGAAAAAAAAAACTTGGAAGGTATGTGGGACTCAGTAACCTTTATTTAGCAGTTATTTAGCAGTTAACAAGATCCTCCCCAGTTTTTTGAATGCAGATGAGAATTAACCCCACCAACCCATAGCATTCAGTGTTGAATAATTTAGAATTACAACTGTGTGACAGATTAAAGCTCAGGATTTACATAACTTTGGAGCTGACAGAATAACTTACTATTTCAATAATCATAATTATAAATTATAAATGCTACATTCATTTAAATAGAGAGAATGCTGCATACTTTATTGTCATATAGGGGCCCAGCACACACATACACATGCATAAACATATACAAATCCTAAAAATAGCAAGCAAAATTCAGTTCTTTTTTCCTTTTACATATTATATTTCATCGATTTGTTGTTGGTTTTCTTTGAGTGCAAGGTGCTGGTTGGGCCACTACCAGTGGTGCTCAGTGCTCACTATTGACTCTGTACTCACAAATCATTTTTGGTGGTGCTCAAGGTCATTCCTGGTGGTGTTCAAGGTAGCATATGGGTTGCCATATCATGCGAGGGTCTGTTGCGATACAAGGTAAGTACATTATCTGCAATATAATTCTCTGGACCAGACACATTGATTTTCAGATGCATTGATTCAATTGCTATGAAAAGAAGTTAAGCACTTTGAAAGCAAAGTTTTATACTACAACCAAAAATAAAAAACCTGGAGAACTGGCTTGCTATTGCCTCTTGAAAATTTATAAGACATACCACGAATATGAAGCGCCCCACATCTTTACTTAATATTTAACAAGCAAATTTAATTTAATTTAATATTCTCTTGCACATTACTTACTACCACCTTTTTAAGTTCTAAATTGATTTAATTAAAAATACATGTTATAAAGACAAGCAGCCATCTTAAGCTAGATGGCATATGTGTTATATTTACTTACAAGATGGTTAAGAGATGGAGAGATCCTACATTTCTTTGAAGCCATGTGAAGCCATAGGATTAATGCACTTTCCTTGCATATAGCTAAGCCCAGAGTGATACTTGGCAATGCCTATGATATCCTTAGCACCACCAAGAGTGACCCCAGAGCACAGAAGCAGGAGTAGCACCTGAGCATTGCCAGTTGTGCTCCCCCAAAATGTTTAAAATAACTAGCTGGATTATTCAATAGCCACATTTATTACTATTTGAAACTTTTCTAGTCAGTTTCCTCATATCCCAAGGGAAACTGATGCAATGCAACCACCTATATTGCCTAAGTTCCACCACTGGCATGACTTTAGATAGAGCTTTCAATAGACTTGAGAATTTCCAGACTTTAGATCTGTAGTTAAGCTGGACTTGGCAGGCAAAGGGATTTCCTCAGACTGGATCCTAACCAAGTCAGCACTACAAAAAGTGCATCATTTAGGATGCATAGTTTAAAGCACAACATCTACTTCAAAAGATGCGTCCAAGTACATGTTGTATCAAAAGTGAATTCACAAAACATATATTGAGCACTAGATTTTCAGTTCAAGAGATGAAGGCTCCCAATCATTTGTAAAGTCCTTTCAACTATCTGCTAATAAATGTAGTAGCTGATCAGAATATTTATCCAACAATTTTGGTAGACAATGTTCTGTTAATATATTTTGGCTATCACATTATTTTTCTCTGAAATAAGAATCCAGACCACCAAAGAGGCAGATCTCCAGTATGATTTATCTCATTGCTCTAAAGAAGACTGAAAGAATGTTAAACCATTGACTTATATAAGAATTAATTTGGGGCTTTTGTTTATTTTAATGTCAATATCAACTACAGGTATTCCAGGTTGCAAATTCTAGATAGTGAGATAGATGAATAAATGATAGATAAACAGGTGATAGGTATAGATAGATGATAGATACTTAGATACATAGATAGATGATAGATACATAGGTAGACAGACACATATATGTCACAATTTAGACAATTATAATTTTGTCTTTACAAAAAATAAAAGCCTTCCAATATAAAGTCTGTAACTCATAAGAGGTTTTTATTACTGTGAAATGTTAGGTTCTTTCTTACTTCTATGCTGTGGAAGACGAGCTAGAAGAAATTTAAGAATGTAAAAGGTGATCAAAGTCAAGATAATATACCGTTTCTGTAGCAATCTTTTCATTGTATTGTAAGATGAACCCCACCTATAAGCCCCAACAAAGGTGTTCCCCCAACTTCCTCCTTCCTTAAACCTCTTCTTTTGAACTAGATAGGTACTTTTGTCTCAGTCTTGACCTTCTCCCTCCTGGTGGACGGGTATTGGTATATTGAAGAAAAGTCAGTTTTGGCTTGGTGCTCAGGGGACACCATGAAGAAGAAGTCATGAGAAGTCACTCATAAAAGCGTTGACTTTCCTGACTGGGTTGGTGTAATATTTCTTCACCTCTACCCTACTTCTTCAGACCCAGCTACATTGGTTTTAGAAATATAGTGCCTAGGGTGATCTCACAAGTCATGGATTTTTATTTTACAGTTATACTGTTTATACTTTAGGGTTTTTTTTTGTTTTTTTCACCTAGCTGTAACTTAACTACATAAACCCTGTGACAATAAAGACCCCAGTAATCCTCAGAAAATATATGTTAGCTTACTTTGGCACCCCAATCTAAGTTTGAAACATCAGCTGGATTCACCTGCTCCTCAAAATAGTGACAAATATTGTTACCCAATCAACTACGCAGTTATAGTGATTAGCTTTTTATTTCAATATATAGTTGTCTTTTTCATAGCCAAATTATGGAGTAAGTTCACTTTGAAGTATGAACAAGTTTGACAAAAGCAATCACTAAACCCAGTGTATTTTTCCTTTGAAAATGTCTGTCTCTTTGAGGCAGCAGAATTACCCACTTCTGATTCAAGAACTATTTAATGAAATTTTACCACTCAATTCTCTGCAGGGACTGAAGATTTATAGAGAACACCAAGACAAAGGCTCAAATTAAAAGTACAATTTCTGAAGCCATGTGAGATTTGATTCTGAATATGCCAAATAGTGAACATGCAAGTTTTGAAGATGATCACTTTTGGAGTCAATTAGGGTTATCAAATTCTCATAATCATAGTCTTTCCCCAGCTCCTTCAAAGTTCTATCAGGGAATCCTAACTTCCAGCTGAAGGACTTTCAAAAGGAAGACAGTAGAAAATATGAAGGGGAAACAAAGAAGCTCAAATAGAAAAGAGATGTAATGAAAAGTCGGGGCCAGCGAGGTGACGCTAGAGGTAAGGTGTCTGCCTTGCAAGCGCTAGCCAAGGAAGGACCACGGTTCAATCCCCTGGCGTCCCATATGGTCCCCCCAAGCCAGGAGCAATTTCTGAGCGCTTAGCCAGGAGTAACCCCTGAGCATCAAACGAGTGTGGCCTGAAAAAACAAAAAAAAAAAAAAAAAAAAAGAAAAGTGTCTGATATGGAAATGGAGTTTGATAATTTAATTCCTTTGTGCAAGGATTCATAGTACACAAGGTCCTATATGGTGGTTGAGAAGATTTTACAGTAAGTATAAATATTATCAGAACTATGCCCTTCTGCCCAGATAAAATTTAATATTTAATATACAAAATGGAAAAAATTAAGTTAGACCTCAAAAACATAAATTAAAAAAATAAAAACAAAACTTGAGTAGGAAATCTATATTCCCTTGTCAAAAGACTAGGCTTTAGTCTTCAGTTAAAATTTTTGAAATATTTTATTTACCTCTTACTATATGTGAGTTTCTAATTTGTCTGTTTTTATATTTTTTTCATTGAGTAAGTGCTGAGTCTTCTAAAGTGCTTGTAGAGAGTATAATACAACTATCTGTGGAGTATAAATGCAATACATGTATATCTATTTGCACATAAATAAACTTTGTGGCACTAAACAATTCATCCTTGGAGCCTGTTTGTGATTGTACTTTATGGGATGACTTTAAACAAGAGGTAGAAGAAACTGGAGCTATTTGTATTTCTCTCAAGAGAATAAAAGCCTTTTCCTTGAGTTCTCTGATGCGTGTAATGTTTGATATTTACAGAAATAGCATTCTTTTCCCTTGAGAATAGAATCATTCTACCTATACCCAATAGAAAAATAACACTGAAGCATGTGACTTGCAGGTAGTCTATTTTATGGGCTGTTCAAACATAAGCTACAGATATTTGAGAAAAATACTTTAAATTATAATGCAAAGGTACATCATTTAGCTAATAGTGCTGATAGTCATTGTGCTCCACCAGAAAAATGGCCTATAATGACTAAAGGTGACAGGTTTTTGTTGCTCTCCTCATTCACTCTTTTAGCCCATATAAATCCTAAATTCCCAAGGAGACTTTGTAATCTAGGGTATTGTCACAGTCTCACTACTCAGTATTTCCTATTTTTATATCACCAGAAAACCCACGGAAAGTTCCTGGTGTTCAGAAACATAACAGTGAATGGAGAATAAAAAATTCTCTATTCTCCAAAACTAAGCTGCTTCATCACTACACTCATGAGTTTCTGACTTGTGTTCCACCCTGCATTCAGGCTTTGCCCCACATATAGTCACTATTTCAAGTCCTATCCAAAGCACGCTTTCCCCTTTTATGGGGCTGTACTATTAGCTACTCAGTTTTATTCCTTTTATTTAAACAGGTTTTATCTGACATCAAATAGGAAAACCTGATTTTCATAGAATATGTTGGAATTCCTTTTTAACTTGTCTTGCATTCCTGTCCCTTTACTGTTTTTCCCTCTTGTTTCTTCCTGTTCATATTTCCTTCTTAAGCTGGATGTCCAGGGGAAATCACTTTATGTCTCTTGATCTTTAATTCACACATTTGAGAGATAGGTTATGAATAAATTTTGAAATCGAATCGTAGCCTCAAATTCTGCAATAATTATTTGGAGGGAAGAAATGACAGTGGAGATGAGTTATATCTGAGAAAAAGATGGTCTTGAAAAAGACATCATTAGAGGATTATGTGCCACGGATCCAAACATGGTCCAACCAGATGTTTACAATGGAGACTTTAGCAACACAGTAGATCCCACTTGCTTTGACTCCACTAAAATACACCAATAAATACCAAAGGCAGCTTAGAAGTGGGAAATCTGGCAACATGAGGCTTAAATGTCTGAAGAAATTGGGTCAACTAACTCTTGTTTTCTTTCTTCTTTTTTGAGTCACAGGGGGAGAAAAGGGTGCTCAATGACATTACTGAGTTACAGGTGGCCCACAGACCATCTGGTCTGTGCATCAGATACCTGAAACCAAATTTTCAAATAAAATTTCTCAGAATTTAAAATAATAACTAAAATTTCCCTTAATTAAGGTCTCAATAAGAAAAACAAAAGACTTCTCATAATAAACAAAATATTCTAAAATGAAAACAATGTACACATAGTTTATAAGTAAATTGTAAATAAAAATTATAGATAGCTTTTTGGAATTAAATATAAATGTCTAGCTTTTCACAAATGGGGCCTGACAAATGTAGCTTAAGGCTTCTGCTCTGGGGCCAGAGAGATAGCACAGAGGTAGGGCATTTGCATTGCACGCAGCCATGTGGCCAGTGGTGCAATTCCTGGCATCCCATATGGTCCCTAAAGCCTGCCAGGAGCAACTTCTGAGTGCAGAGCCAGGAGTAACCCCTGAGGATCACCAGGTGTTACCCTGCCCCAAATAAGACTTCTGCTCTATTATAGTTTGATAATTCTTCTCTTATATATCCATGTTATTGATCTATTCCCCTAAAACCAACCTACCTGACCTGGAATTTTTTATTTTGGTTAGGAGACCTTTAATATCATGTTTTAATCAAAGTGCCTAGAGGACAATACTTGGTACCCAGGTATAACAGGTATGATTAGGATAAGGATAATTCCCAGATAATGGTCTTTTCTTTTTCTTTCTCCTTTGATATATATATATATATACATATATATATGTGTGTGTGTGTATATATATATATATCACAATATCCAAAATGCCAAATAATACAAAACTGAACCACTCTTTCAGTCACCTGCCTCACTCTCAAAATATATGGAAGTCCAATATCAGCTCACTGAGGATCTCTATCTTCCTATTCCCTCCCTTCCCTTCAGTGGCCTTAGTGAGAATATGAAAGAGATCATGACACTCACAATGGAGGTAGTCTGAGCAGTGTTGCTCTGGCAGCTTTCTGTTGCTGCTATAGACATAAGAAACAAGTGATCTTACTCTCTGTGGTAACTTGGGTAGCCAACCCTTATAGTGCTTGGAAATGATGAGAATCAATCAGGGGGTTCTACATGCAAAGCCTGGGTTTCAGCCCTCTGAACTATCAACTCCATCCTGCCCTTACCTCTCATTTTTCCAGGAGTCCTTAATTTTCACCAGACACACCCGGTGGTCACCAGAAGAATTTAGAAAAAAAACAAGGGTTATTTTTGTATATTTTAACTTTTGGAACAGAGTCAGGAGTTGGCCATGCCATGCCTTTATTAACTTCTAAAATGGTAATCTGCAGGACTTTCATTTTTGCTAATGAGTCCATTGCAGTGAAAAATAAGCCACAAGGTAATCTTCCAATTTATTCTCTACTTTGTTCAATTTTTAGCAATGGTTTTGGGTAATGATTTCCCTCAGTCTGCTGCCAGCCATGTCTGTGTTTCTGAGTCCTAAATTCTTCCACTGGAAATACCACACACATATTCATAGTTGTACGAAGGTGAAGAAAGTGGCTCCCTGAAGAGAAGAGAACAGCAACTCTCTGGTAAAACGTTGAGCCACAAAGTCACATAATGTTGGTAGCCCAGCATACCTCTGGGCACCTCTGCATTTCCACATCCTCACTCTGGAGGAGGGGTGGTGTTTGAAGACTTCTCTTGTATTCATTCCATATATAATGTGTGTATCAAAGTATTTATATCATGGAATTTTAATCATCTGTGCAATCATTTGTTTATTCAAAGGACTTAACATGCTCTTCCAGGGGAAAAAACTGTCTCATCACCACAAAGTCAGCACAAGGCATAGTGCTTAGCACATAAGAGAAAGTACTCCGAAATATAAAATGGAGAAAAAATTGTGTAACGTATTTCCAATAAATTGTGAGAATTTATCATGGGAAGCTATATGGGAACAGCTATTCCAAAAACACAAGGTGATTTTCTTTTCTGTTTGTTTGGATTTGGGGGCCACTCTAGCAGCCTGCTGCTCTGGGTCACTACTGGCCAGGCTTCAGAGACCAGGCAAGCCAGTGATGGAAATGAGGCCTCCCACATATAATGTGTACAGTAGCCCTTTGAGCTATCTTCCCAGATCCTCAAAGACTTGTTTTTCAAAGTTTCACTTGGGCCAGTGAAGTAGTACAGTGGGTAAACTGTTTGTCTTACACACAACTAACTCTGGTTTGAACCTGATTGCAATATCAGGTTTGCTCTCCTATCGGTTCCTGAGTCCCATGAAAAGTGAACCTTGAGCAGTCAAGAGCAAGCTCTGAGCACAGGCACTGGTGGCCCTAACCCATGACCCACATCAACAAAATTTTCACTGTAGCTTCTTGTAGCTAAGTAACTGTAACTGAATAAAGTCTGAAACCCACAATAAAAATTTCTCTCTTTCTGTAGTTTGCAAACTATGGCAACAACTAAACTTTTATTTTAAGGATGCAGGGAAGAAAAAAAAAGTCACATGTCATCATTAGGATTCTTTATCTCACCAAGTCAGCTGCTGCTAAAATAGACTTACCTGAAAGCTCAAGAGTGAAGAAGCTGGGACAGGCTTTCAGAGGCTGCTCAGTTCTTCCCAAATACAGACATCAAAGTGCTCAATGGGCCTATGAGCAGCTTCTCTCCAAATCCCTCTTTGATCTTATGGCAGCATTAAGCTGCCTCATTTTAGAGACTTTTCAGTTATTGAAATGATCTCTCTACTGGTCTCATTTAGCCCAAAGTCAGAGAACTAGCATACACGAGTTTTGATTTTACATCAGAGGGTATATTTGACTCACAGGAGTGAGAAATAGATAAAGTAAATTTTACACTTCCTTTTTTTTTATTCTGACTCTTGAGACCTTAATACCAAACTGAATTAAGTTTTAAATATTTATTACAGCAAATTATAACTATGTAGGGATTTTGTAACCTCAAAAAAGTAAGTGCTTTCAACAATTTTTTTTACGTCCAAGCAATGCTCAGGAACCCCTGAGGGAAGTGTTGTGAAAAGGGTCTTTCCCCACAATTCTCAGCCAGCTAGGCTGGCAGTTTAATATTAGGACCTGAGAATGTGGTAGCTCTGCTTAGCCCTATAGCCCCCAGGCTACCCTATCAGTGCTCAGAGGCTTCTAGGGCTAAATGCAGAAATTACCACATGTAACACATATACCCTAATGCCTATTCTATCCCTCCAGTCCAATAAATTTTGTTTTTAACTAAGTAAATAACTTGATTTTATTCTATATCTCTCCAGTTCTGTTCTCAATAGAAGGAATAGCTAGTATATTCTATAATGTATTGTTTTTCAAGTTACTCTTCCTCTTGCATTGCCATCCATTGTGAACTATATTTACTGAAAAAGAGATAGTTTTAATGCTACATACTAGAAAGTTATTATAGAGTGGAGAAAGGATAAGTCCAGAGTCTGTCATAGAGGGCATTCCATTGTGGGTTTTGTGCTGGCATAACCCTTCCTTATCTGAAGTAGTTATACATCCTACAGAGCTAAAATTTGATATACAACAGCTTTTAGAGGAGTTACTTTAAGTGGAGCACGAAGTTTGTCATCTAAGAAAGTATTCTTCAATCCTTTGCTTTTGATGATGCAGTTGATAAAAAGGCTAGGTTTCGGGTAGGGGGTCACATCTGGCAGTACTCAGTTTATTGTCAGCGCACACCAGGGGTTGTTGAGGTTTACTGCTAGTGATTCTGGGGAGATCATGCAGGATAGAATCCAGAGCTCCCAAATGCAAAACCAATACACCAGCCCTCTGAGTTAGCTCCCTGACCAAGGTTAGAGTTTGAATTCCAGTCTTTTTAGTTGTCTATGTCATTTCTCTCTCTCTTATTTTGGGGGAGGGGTAGAGGCACCCCCAGTAGTGTTCAAGGCTTACTCCTGGCTCTGTGCTCAAGAATCACTCCTGGAAAATTTAAGTGCTGAAAATTAAACCCAGATTGGCTGTGTTCAATGGAAGTATCCTACTTGCTGATTATCTCTCCAGCCCCAACTTTGTCACTCTTTTCATAATTGCTTTGACTTTTTCTTTCTTTTTTCTTCTTTCTTCTTTCTTTCTTTCTTTCTTTCTTTCTTTCTTTCTTTCTTTCTTTCTTTCTTTCTTTCTTTCTTTCTTTCTTTCTTTCTTTCTTTCTTTCTTTCTTTCTTTCTTCCTTTCTTCCTTCTTTCTTCCTTTTTTTCTTCCTTCTTTCTTCCTTTCTTTCTGCTTTCTTTTTGTTATGGGGCCACATTTGATGATGTTTAGGGGTGCCTCGGCCCTCCCTCAGGAATTACTTCTAGTGGTGCTCAGGGTTCATATGGGATGTGAGGGATTAAACCCAGGTGTAAGGCATCCACTCTATCCACTATACTATCTCTGCAGCCCCCCCCCCCCTTTTTTTAACTTTTCCATGGGGTTTTGGAGGCATTCTGAATTACAGGTGAAGACAACAATGTCCAGTTCCTGGGATGATAGAAGTTTATGTCTAAAATTTATGTATACAAAGAAGTATATAAAAGTAGATGCCTTATAAGGCAACATACCATCTATTTAAAAAAATAAGCATATAATTCATAGGAGCTTGATTAATAATAAATTAGATACCTATATTGTGTAAATTAAAAGTTTGAAGAAATAGGTTTCCTGTGAAATTTAGCACAGCTGTTCTTGCTAAAGTTCTGTTTTCTGACTCTTGTTGAGTCAAGACTTAAACTATTCAGTGAACTTGCCTTGTGTATCTCTCCTCATTAGAGTCATTTTTGTACTAAAGTTAGCTTCTCTCATGCCTACAAAGTAGTTTCTTGTAAAATAAAAATTCATGAGTTGTGAGATTATCCCAGTCACCATATTTCTAAACCTCATGCAGCTGGTTCTGAAGCAGCATGGTAGCATCAAAGAAATATCAACCAAGCCAGTCAGGAAAGGATGATCATGGCATCCATGGCTTTTTTGCCTTGTGCTCACTCTCTCTCTCTCTCTCTCTCTCTCTCTCTCTCTCTCTCTCTCTCTCTCTCTCTCTCTCTCTCTCTCTCTCTCTCTCTCTCTCTCTCTCTCTCTTCTCTCTCTCTTTTTCTCTCTCTTTTCTCTTTTCCCCTCTCTTTTTCTCTCTCTCTCTCTCTCTCCACAAGCCAAACACAGCTTTCTTTACTAAAACTAATTTTCAATACCAGGAAAGGGGAAGGTCAAGAAAGAGATAAAAGTACTATCCAGTGGGGCTTTACATATCAAAGGAATAGGTTTAGGGAAGGAAGAAGCTGGGAGAACACCTTTGTTTGGGGTCAATAGCTTGGTGTCATCTTATAGTTACTTATATTCTCCACAGGTTAAGAATGGGGTTGGGGGAACATTTATAACATAAGTTTTGAGATTCACCTCAGTTTGTCACTTTAGAACCAAGTGGCCAGGGAGATAGAACTCATTAACAGGTTCTATTCTCAGCTTTGGAGCATGACACATATCCATTCTGTACATTCAATTTCTTGTTTTCACATTTTCTATCATATGTTGCAAGAGCTCTTAAGATCTGGATATGAGAGATGGAGGAAAAAGCTCTCTATCCTCTCAATATTCCATCTGCCTAGCATTCTTTGCAGCAGTAGTTTTCAACCACAAGTCCATGTACTAGTGTTGGTCTACTGATACAAAAAGGTTAAAGAACACAGCTCTACAAAATTCTGTAAGATTCATAGAAATAAAATTTAGAAACTTATCTTTGTTCCTTTGTTTTTACCCCTGAAATATCTGTCCCCTTGATCTTTATTATCTTTTTTTTTTTACACACACCGATCTTTTTTATCTTTGAGAAAACCTTGCAATTACTAAAATCAAATACCTTTGTCTGTGAAGACATTATATACTATATATATATAGTATATATATATACTATATATATATATTTATGAAATTTATGAAAATAGATGTTAAATGATTAATATAGATGCCTGTTTAACCTTTCTCCAACCCCCACCTTGTTGATCCATTGATCCTCTTAATCTGGAATTTCACCTTGAGATGTCAACGGCCTGCTGCCCTGGTAACCATTAACCAACACCTTTCTTAAGAGGAACTCGACATATTTGGGCAAAAGAATGGACTTCTGCTCGTCTCTCCTAAGGTCCTCGACAAGCTCACCATCTGATTGGACATTGTGTTTGAACCTAGACTAGGGATTGGTGCATTCTACAAGCCCTACTTTCCATATCGACCCTCCTCCTAAGGTTCCTTAAACATGTAAAAGACACTTCCCTAGATTGCCCAAGGATTCCAGTTTCAGTCTACAAGGACAAATCTGGAGCCGCAGCTAACTGGAATCAATAAACCTGTTTGCTGATTGCTGTTTTTCTGAAGATTTGTGGCCTTTATTTAAGGAGATGGGCTTTCATGGACTCTTAACACTATAATATTTATTTCTGAAATTATCAACATTTTCATCTTAATATAACATTTTTGCAGCTGCCTTAGTAATTAGCAACAGGCTCTAAGGACTACCTTATTGATATTGTTAATAGATAAATAAAAGCATAATCTACACTTTGAAAGTATAAAAACTTGAGCACACACAAAATCATGATCCTTATCTGAGTCCTTATGGAAATCCCACAAAGTTTAGATTCCTGTTAGCAGATACAGATGATGTTAAGCATCATATTTTGTCAACTATTTGGAATTTAATAGCTAAACTCAATATTCTCTGTTTAACTTATATTCTCTGTTTGGGATTCTTTTTTTGTTGTTGTTGTTCTTGCAGTTTAAAACAAAAATTGGCAACAAAGAAAATGACTGGGAATAAATATAGCTTTCTCGATCCCTGATCAATAGAAGCAGAATTTTTTAGTTCTATATCTTGACAATTTTGACTACTGTTAACTCAAAATAATGCTGCTTCTATTAGAGAAATAACTACACTGACAACTATCATAACTTTGTGAATAAATGAGGGAAGTAAAAAGCCTGTCTCGAGTACAGGTGGGGGTGTGGGGGTGGGGAGGAGGGAGAATTGGGATATTGGTGATGGGAATGTTGCACTGGTAAAAGGGGGTGTTCTTTATATGACTGAAACCTAACTACAATTATATTTGTAATCAAGATGTCTAAATAAATACATTAATAAAAATTATGCTGCTTCAATACATATATGAATACCATCCGACAAATATACATACCTTCCTGCCTTCCAGACTGGCCTTTTCATGTCTCCAAACTGAAAGATTTGCAATGTAGTAATGTAGGTGTAAGCACTTAGCATATACTCAATACATGGCCTCTTATTATTATTATGTAAAGAAAGATATATTTTTATTAAAACCTGGACCTTCACATTAGCTTTTCAGTCACAGTAAATCATGGTACAGGTTTATAATAGAAGCACATGATGAGTACTTATGAAATGTGCATGTACTTGATCTCTGTGGGAGCTGTGGGGTGTCAGGAGATTCAGTAGAGTGTTACTGCCTTTTTGTATGACCCAAGTCTGTCTCCACAGGAAAGTGTATGAGGGATTGGAGGATAATACTAGTAAAATCTGCCAGGAGACACTACATGACAAGGATATTTGGGTTTTACCAGTCTCAGGAGGCAATCATCAAACTCATTCTGAGGTCCACTTAACCTTAACTGCAGAAAAACAGGTCCCTACCATCTGAGATTGTAGAGTGCTATGGCCTCAGGCAGGAGAAATAGATTGCTCTTTGCAGGAAAAGGCCTAACCAGGCCTCCCAGGTTCATCAAATCCCCTCAGGGGGGTGGGGAATGGAGGAGATTAATATTAAAATAAAACAGGAGGAAAAAGTAAGAGAGACGACTTCCATAAAAATGAACAGCAGAGGACTGACAAATCGAGGTTTAAATGTTGGTGATTCCAAACTAAAAATGTGGCCTCTTGCTTTTGCAAGGTTTATTTCTTTTAGTTTTCTCCAAACTTTTACTTGGGACTTTCTCCATACTTAGTTTAAGAGTGTGTGATCAGGGGGAAAAGACTTTGACTTCTGGTGATTTTTCACCTTATTTTTAGGATCTTTTCCTTTTACTGTAGCTTCTTTTCCCTTAGGGGGTGGGTGGTAGCCTTCTCTGGTTTGGTACTCTACATTTACTTATCAGCATCTTTAAAGGAGGTTCCAGCCTTTATATTTTAGGGTACATCTTGATTTTATAGCTTCCCTGAGGCTCTGCTTAACTGCTGTTTGAATCTAATATTTAGAATTAACTAAATGTTGATGTTAGAATATGGTGTGCCTTTGCTTAGAGATAACAGCTCTTTGGCTTCTGTACTCTGATTGCCTAAGGAAGTTAACTGCTATAAACCTAGTGTTGCTGTGAGCCTAAGTGCAGCTATGACAGGCTGCAGTTTTTATTTTAAAGTGATAAATTTTTAATTGTTTTTACTTTCCAGTATTTGATACATAGAGTCTTGCCTGAAATTATAAACTTTAGGATTAGTGAGAAATGGATTTTTCTCTTGAGTTTTTAGAAATCATTTAGAGCTTCGTAAGAAATCATTTGTTTCCTCCTTTATTATAGCCTAAGATTTCAAGTCGTAGAAACCTACCACAAGAATTGTAAAAAGTGCATGAGTCAAACAAAGTACAGTTTAAATATGAATAAACACATGTTCCATAACCCCAAAAATATCTAACACAAATACTATTTCTTCCCTACAATACAGCCTTTAGAGAACAGTGGTTCTCACCTGAGAGGCACTGGTGACAATGTAACTATGATGAAGAGGTGCTACTAGTAGCCAATGAGCAGAACCAGGGATCTGTTAAACATCTTATAATCTACAGGATGAATCCCACAACAAAGCATCCAGTCTGAATGTCAACAGTGCCAGTTTAAGATCCCATGTTTCAGAGTTAACTCAGAGGCTGCAGTTTTAAGGTAGAAAGACTAGGCCCAGAAGAACAGCCAGGTCCTGGAATCAGGCCGTAGGCAGGGGTCAGCAATCTAGAGCTACATGTAGCTCTTTTGAAGTTTTGCCTCAGCTCTGACATCAGGCCGATAGCAGGGGGGCTGGGAGTGGTATCACTTAAATATTTTAATTGACTATTAATTTACACAAATATATTTTACATTGTTAAGTGGAAAAGTTATTTTTTTTCTTCAGATCCACAGCTAACTGCAGGATCCTGTATATAGCATTAAGATAAGAAACAATACATGCAGTGGTATATTTGTTTTAAATGCCGCAATGGTTTTGAGGTTCCCAGGATTTTTTTTCCTTAGGTTTCGGCTCTAGTTTTTTCGGCTCCAGTTTTTTTTTTTTCCCTTTTCTGAAACGAGTGGCTCTTTATGTTTTAAAAGTTGCAAACCCCTGCCCTGGGGGTAAAATGCCAGGAATTACACCTATATGAGGCTAAACAGCAGCTGACAGATGGCCAGATGAACCTGCACCCTAGATCTGCAGCAATGGACAGTCAGCCAGATGACATACCATGGATCTGGTTTAGGTACCCCTTTAAATTTGACATATGAGCCATTCAAGGGGTTTTTATTTTTTAAGAGATGTTGGACCCCAGTATGCTGGAATAAACTGCCTTGTATTTACATTACTGTCTGTCTCCCTGGTGGTCTTTTGGGTTGCGTATCCTAAGTTTTAGACTTTAACACTGCCTGCTTCATACTAAATAAATGAATAAACTAATAAATTAGATTACTTTAGTTTCTTGTGTGTTCTGAAACTATGATCACTTTCAGTTAGATCTTCAACATTAGAGATTAACAAGTTGTGCCAAGATCCTACATTAAAACATCCCAATTGAGAAACAAGTGAAAAGAAACAAACTTTTTTTCTAGAGTATAGTATTTTAGAAGAGAAATAAGCATAAAGAAATGTTCTCAAGACCTACCCCAACACCATAAAGTATGTAGAAACAAGTCACCAAGAGTGACTTTGAGGGCAGTTTAAAAGTGTGAGAAGTGGGAGTGGGAATATGCAATGCGCATTTTAAATGTTTTCATTAGATTTTTTTTAACCTGGGGCAGTCAAATGCCAAATTACAAATGATGAAAAAAAAGTACTTCTCAGCAGACTAAACAGGGAAGTGTTCTTTGTAATTCTGCTAACCCTACTTCATTCATCATTCTGCTATTGTCACACCCTGAAATGGAAGGACAAATCAATCTCCCTTAGCCTCCTAGGCTGAATTCAGTTATCACCTCTGTGGGCTTGTACAATCTTGCCTGATACCTTCACACCAGTCCTGCATCCACTGTAGATATCAAGCATAAGACCAATGGTTGAGAGTTAAAGTAAAGATTAAGTAGTAAGTTTATCCATGTATCAGAATTTCATCATGCTGAGTGAAATAAGTCAGAGGGAGAGAGATAGACACAGAATAGTCTCACTCACCTATGGGTTTTAAGAAAAATAAAAGACAGCATAGTAATAATACACAAAGATGATGATAGAGATGAGGGCTGGAAGGACTGGCTCACTATATAAAGTTCACCACAAAATGTGGTGAGAGTCGTTAGAGAAATAATTAAAACAACTATCATGACAATGTTAATAAGTGAGAGAAGTAGAATGCCTGTCTCAAATTACAGGCAGGGTGTCAGGGAGGAGGAGATGGAGAGCATTGGTGGTGGGAATGTCACATTGATGAAGTGGGGGGTATACTTTTTATGACTAAAACCCAACTACAAATATGTTTGTAATCATGGTGTTTACATAAAGATATTATTTTAAAATAAGATTAAGTAGGTCATCAGAATAACCAGTTTCCCAAGGAGAACATTGAACCAACTATGTCTATCATATATTAGTATTTCAACGGGGTTCAAAATGATAAAATTATCACCAAAAATGACTTAATGAAAGAAAGAAATAAGTAAAAGAAGAAAAATGTAAGAAAAAGTTTTGAGGTTAAGCGGAGAGAGAAAAGAAGTGAAAGTAAGAAATTATTTTTATTTCTTTTTCATTAAAAAATATTCAATTCATTAATCTGCAGGAGTTTAATAAAGTACCTAATACTTGATTTCTATATTTGGAAATGAATTGTTTTTGTTCTCTCTCCTCCCTCCCCGACCTCTCTTACTCTCATATCAGAGCTTTTTCATGACTCTGCACTCAGTACTCATTCCTGGAGGATTCAGACCACCATATTTGGTGCTGAAAATCATATGCAACCTGGTCAGCTACATGCAAGACAAGTAACCACTGTGCTATCTCTCTGGTTCCTATTTTCATTTCTTTATAGTTAAATAGATGTCTTGAAGTAAATTAAGCTACTAGGCTGAATTTTCTATAAAACTTAAATTGAATGTGTTTTTAAAAATATTTAATTTTTCTACCGCTCTACATATGTCCTCTTGAGTCTGTCTCTTTGACAATAATCTGAGCTGAGGTATAGTTTTATAAAAACACTAATGGTCAATTTATCTCCTTGGTAATGGGATATCCAGGAATGATTGCCTTAAGAGATTTCAAGAAAGTAAGTAGAATAATCTATAAATCATTCCTTACTTTTTCATTTAGAGCACAAAAATGCATATATAATATTTTTCCAACCTTTTCTTCACTTTGTTACAGCATATTAGTATCAGCTCTGGTTTCATGTGAAAAGTATTTAAAATTAGCACACTCACCACTGGAACTCCAGTGTTATAACTCTTTTCTTTAGCAACTCAAGGTAGTAGTTAACCACTCATCCTAATTAGAAAGATTACAAAAGCAGTAAGCTTGTTATTCTTATCATATTCTACACCACCTTTTTTCTTCTTTTCTTTTTTTCTTACACACACACACACACACCTTCTTAATCTCCAATTCCAATGATATATATTCTTCATTGTCTGCATTCAGACAATCCACAGAAAGCTGGCAGAGAGCAGAGAAAGGTTCGGTCTCTAGTTACCTTAACAGATTTTGTCTTCTTCCTCTACATTAGCAGACGTGCCTTATTTTAGGTAGAAAATATAAGCACAGTAAGAAAAAAACTATTGGAGTAGTTGCATTCATCTGGGTTTCCATGGCAAGGGAGTATCTAATCTAAAGGAGCTTATAAGGGACCACCATCCATGGTTTAGCTCTAGGGTCCCAAAAATGTTCTAAATTGAGGACATCTCCCGGGCCGGTGAGGTGATGCTAGAGGTACGCTAGAGGTAAGGTGTCTGCTTTGCAAGCACTAGCCAAGGAAGGACTGTGGTTCGATCCCCCGGCGTCCCATATGGTCCCCCCAAGCCAGTTTCTGAGCGCTTAGCCAGGAGTAACCCCTGAGCATCAAATGGGTGTGGTCCGAACCCCCCAAAAAAATACCTAAAAATAAAAAAAAATAAAAAAATAAAAAAAAGAGGACACCTCCCTTAGCATCCCACTTCTTCAGAAACTTCAGGTAACTATAAATGTTCTCTGGTAGTAAAAACAGTTTAGGACTTTTATCCAGACCTGTGAGTCAATTCACTTGTCTGTTGTGTGTCTTTGGAAGAAGAGGACTGGGTGCTTTATTCATATACTATATTTTTTATTAATCTATTGGATCATGATTAATTTGGAAGGATTCTAAACTGGTTAAAATGTAATAAATATTGTCTTAATTATTAAAAATTGATTTAATTTTGTGGTACAATTGTGCATATACATGCAATATGTGCATATATAAGGTACATATATACAATAGAATAGTGCCTAGCTGTAAGAAGTGATGCAATCATAAAATTTGCAGCAACATGAATGGAACTGGAAGATATTATTTTAAATGAAATAAGACAAAAGAAGGGTAAATACAGAATGATATCACGTATATGTGGTATTTAGCATAACTGCATACATAAAGAAATGCCATGATATAAATAGAAGTTGTCTCAAACACAGTTAGCCCCTGACTATAGCAAGAAGAAAAGAAACTGAGTGGAGTAGGAGAAACACAAATATATAAGGATGGGGGCCAGGAGTCAAGTGGTTTCAGGTGCATTGGTGAATTAAAAAAAAAAGGACAGAACTAAATACCCAAGCCATAGGCAACAACAATGGAATCAAGAGTCCCAAACTCTAGCAACCTAAACTTTAAATGAGCCTGTTATACTGGCATGCTAGGGGACAAAGGATGATGGTTGGGAATATGGTGGAGGGATTGACCCTGTTTCATTGTAGATCTGAAACCCAACTATGATGTCTTCCTAAATCACAATAGTTTCAATAAAATAAATTTTAATTACTTAATATTTAAAAACCTATTTAAAAATTAGTTTTTTATTTCTTATTGAGAAAGTATTAAATAAATTCACAAAGCAAAGAAAAGGCTGACATGGACTGACTAGGGCCTCGGTACTACAGAAAATAAAGGATCTCTACTAAATAGATTTAGAGCTTATTTTATAGGCCAACATACATTTACAATAAGGAATTATGCTATTTGTCTTATAAATAAAGACTTAATTTTAGCAACATTAAGAAGAAATGTTTTGAAATGGAAGGAACACATTGACAGTGTACAGGTGTGATATATGTACATATCTGAACCACAGAGCCAACAAAACTGTATGTACAAAATCCCTACTTCAATACCCAAATATGAAAAAGAGGCTGAGTGGAGATTAGGAGTAAAACTGAGTAGAGGGAAGTGATATTGATGACGATGAGACTGGAATTGGAAAATTGTATGCCTGAAATTTGACAATGAATAACTTTGTAAATCATGGGGCCTTAATTAAAAATATAAATTTTAAATTTAAAAACAAATTTAAAATATGAAATTGAGGGCCCGGAGAGATAGCACAGCGGCATTTGCCTTGCAAGCAGCCGATCCAGGACCAAAGGTGGTTGGTTCGAATCCCGGTGTCCCATCTGGTCCCCGTGCCTGCCAGGAGCTATTTCTGAGCAGAGAGCCAGGAGTAAACTCCAGAGCAACGCCGGGTGTGACCCAAAAACCAAAAAAATAAAAAATAAAAAAATAAAAAAATAAAAAACCATAAAAAATATGAAATTGAAACAAAGAAAGCTTTGTTTTTCTATAAACTGTCAGGTCAAATTTTTTTTTTCTGATACTAACATCTTAGTGAAAACCAAGAGACTGCTTTTTGTTTTACTATATGTTTGTCTCACCTTCTTTTGTTTTGCTTTTATATGGAATCATTAAGATATCTTACCCTCAAAAAAAAAAAATAAAAATAAAAAAATAAGGGGCCGGGCGGTGGCGCTGGAGGTAAGGTGCCTGCCTTACCTGCGCTAGCCTAGGAGACGGACCGCGGTTCGATCCCCCGGCGTCCCATATGGTCCCCCAAGCCAGGAGCGACTTCTGAGCGCATAGCCAGGAGTAACCCCTGCGCGTTACCGGGTGTGGCCCAAAAACCAAAAAAAAAATAAATAAATAAAAAAAAAATAAAAAAAAAGATATCTTACCCTAAGATGCCTATAATCTGAGATAAATGCGATGGGTAAATGTAAGGTTTAATTTGAAATATACAGGTTTCTAGAGTCATAAGACTAGATACAAATATTTTTATCTGTTTATTAATCAGAATAAATTTGGGTTATCTTAACAGAAAAGAAACAGAATTTGTCTTGGAAGGTGTTTTTACTAGAATGGAGAAAAATGGAGTTGTTTGTGTGGCTAGCAATGGAATTTCCAAGATTAAGGAAAATCCTAGACATTTCTAGGAATATTTGGTCACTGAGGATTTTAGTGACTGAAAGATTTAGAATTACTACAAAGTAAATAATAGATTATTGCAAGAAAGCCTTCATACCTCAGGCTTAACAAGATAAAGAATATGACCGTTCACCTCCTTAATTGCAAAGGTATAAAAAAAGAAGAAACAATCATTCCTCATTGGATTTATCTCTTGGGGACCTCTCCCTTTGCAGTGGGAGAATTCCTCCAACCATCCTCCCTCCCTCCCTTCCTCCTTTCCTTCCTTCCCTCCTTCTTTTTTCCTTTCCTTCCTTTCCTTCCTTCCCTCCTTCCTTCTTCCTTTCCTTCCTTCCTTCCTTCCTTCCTTCCTTCCTTCCTTCCTTCCTTCCTTCCTTCCTTCCTTCCTTCCTTCCTTCCTTCCTTCCTTCTTTAACTTTTTCCTTATTATTTTGGTGGTGGTGGGGAATACAACTGTGATTCTTAAGACTTACTTAGGCTCTATGGTGACTGGGAACCATGTGGGATGTCCAAGACTGAACCAGCTCAGCTAAATCAAACACAAGCACTTACACACTATATTATCTCTCTGCTCACATTTTTTTTTATTTCTTGTTTTCAGTCTTTGGTGAACAGAGATAAGAATTTGCCCATAGTAATAATGTATGTACTATAGTTTATTAATCCATTCACCTACTGAAAAGCATCTTTATTGCTTTTAAATATTGAAAATTGTGAATAAAACTTCTATTGTATGCAGGTATTTATTTGGATATAAATTTTAAATTCCTTTGGATAAATACTAAGTCACTATTGCAGGAATATACAGCTGTAACTTGTACTCTTTTTATACAATTACAATTTAGTTTTATAAGCAGGCATCAAACTCTTTTTCAAAGTATATCATTATCTATTTCCACCAACAATGAATGAGAGTTTATATTGCTCAATATCCTTGCCAACATTTAGTGTTGTCAGTGTCCCAAATATTAGCTATTCTTATAGGTATATTTATAATTTTGTCATTTTACTTTGTAGTTCACTAATAATCTATAATATTTTCTTTGGTAGAGTTCTCAAGTTTGTAAAATCCATTTATAAAATTGGATTAAGGTATCTTTGCATAAATTTTGAATATCAGTTATACTTTTATAAATATTTCCCCATCCTTTAGCTTGCCTTCTCACTCTTCAAACATTACTTTATACAAAGCAGTTTTTAATTAAATGAAGAAGTTTAACAATAACTTCTTCCAGGATGATGCCACTAGAATTATATCTAAAAAAGTTAACATTATATTCAAGTTTATCTAGATTTACTTCTATTTTATCTTGTAGTATTTTTACAAATTTTTTAAAAATATTTTTAGGGAGGCACACACGGTGATATTCAGGGGTTACTCCTAGCTATGCGCTCAGAAATTGCTGCTGACTAGGGGGACCATATGGGATGCCTAGGGATCACAGCGTGGTCCATCTTGGGTCAGTCACATGCAAGGCAAATGCCTTACTGCTGCGCCATCACTTCAGCCCCTACAATTTTATTTTTAACATTTGTCTCTATGATCTATTTTACTTAATTTTTATTAAGGGCTTAAGAACTAAATCTCAACTGGTGGACTTTTCCCTCTTGTTTGCTTTTGAGATCAACTATTTTGACACCATTTACAATAAGAACATCTTCCAAGTGTTACAATCCAAGTGACTTTAACAATCACTTGTCAGACATTACTAGAGATGGACCTGTGCTCTATGAGGTCAAAAGAGACAGAAAGATTAGTTTACACAGAATCTTTTTTGTTTGTTTTCTTTTGGTGCCATACCAGGTAATGCTCAGATTTTATTTCTGGCTCTAAATTCAGAGATCATATAGCAAACAAGTAAATGCCAAACCTGCTGTATTGTTTCTCTAGCCCAGCCACATAGACTCTTACTTCTATTTTTATGACTATATTTATCCTGATTTTTTTCTGAATTACTTCACTAAACTTTGCCATTATTTATTTATTCTAATTTAAAGCCTTCAAATTATTATTAGACAAATACTAAACAGACCAGCCTATATGGTGTTTAGGTTTTTTATAGCTCAAAAGACTTGTGCAGAGGTTCTACTCCTAGCAACTCATTAAGAACTGCACATGCTTAAGGTTAAAATGAGACTTTATATATCCTAAACTCATTACATCTTTGAGAAATGATGCCCAAGGCATGTGCTAGTATGGCTGTCACACATGATTCATTACCACTCTAAAGATTAGGTTTGTTTTGTGAATACATCAATATAATTTTCAGAACCTCTGTTAGGGCTTATGAATTTTCTTCATCATATATATCCAAAGTGGCCTTGTTTGAAGCAATAATGCTTAGCGATCAAATAAATCTACATCTTGTCGTTGCTCTTAATCAGTCTTACTCGAGATATTCCATTATAAACTGGCTTTAATTTCTCTTGCAATGTATATCCCAAATGTGGCCTTTATCAATTATTTTAAATCTTTAAAATCCTAATAGTTTTCCAAAATTCTTCTTAATTTTTACTCCATTTTGGGGGGTGGAGTGGTGGTGGTAGAAACAACTAAAAAAAAAACACACACACACACACAAAATCTCAGTGTGTCATCTTGGAGTTGGTCTAAGTTTCCAAATGGCCTTGTAGAAAATAAATTTCATCTTCTCAACAGATTTGTGCCTGGCATTGAGTTTGATGCCACATCAACTGTACTCTCAGAAAACATTCTTCAATTTTTTATAATTTTCCCAGTTTTATGATCCTCAACACATTGCTGATAAGAGAGTTACTTACGTAGTGAAAAATTAACTGATAATTTTCATCAATCTGAACTTATCTAAAGAAGTCTGACACTGTCTGGGCTCGTGTTTTGTCTTTTAAATTTATTTATATTCATACTGCTCTAGCAAATTTCTAAGAATTAGTCAATTTATATTTGTTTTATATTAAGCATGATGCATATGGTCACCCAGGAGAGATCTCTGAGTATAGACAGAGTCAACAGTAAACCCTGTGCACTGCCGAGTGTGCCTCTTCCCCACACAAAAGTATACCTGTTTATAAATGCATATTTAAAGCATGTCTAAAATGCAAACTAATTATTTGTACTGGACACACTAGAAATTCCAAGTCTGATCTAAAAAGCTGAAAGTATAGTTAGTTACTACTTGATCCTCACCATTACTGGTATTTATAAATTAAATAAGCAGTTTCTAGAGTCTCAATGAACATTTAGCTAAACTGCTACTGTAACAATAGTAATCATGTGAGAAGTAAACCAAACACCCAACTACAGGATTATATATAAAAATAAAAAATTTGCAAAGGACAGTAATCTGGGAGTTGTGTCTTGCTGGGAAAGCAAAGCAGTACAGGACAACAGTTAAAGGTTTTTTAAATTTTTTACATTTTAATTTAATTTTATTGAAACTATTATCATTTACAAAGACCTTCATAGTTGAGTTTTATACATACAGTGAATTAGGTCCAATCCCACCACCGGTGTTGACCTCCTTCCACCATGTTCCCAACCCCCAGTCTGTTGCCCCCACCCCCAGTCTGCCAGTATAATAGGCTCATTTAAAGTTTTGATTATTAAAGTTTGGGTTTCTTGATTCCATTGTTCTTGTCTTTGGCTTGGATATTTAGTTCTTTCCTTTTTTTTTAAAATCTCCACCAATGCACTTGGTCCCTGGCCTCAATCCTTCATGTTTGTGTTTTTCTCCCTCTACTCAGTTTCTTTCCTTCTCCTTGCTATACTCTGGGGCCAAGGGGGTTTGAGACAACTTCCATTTGGACCACTGTGTTTCTTCATGCAGTTATTCCAAATACCACATATAAGTGATATCATTCTGTATTTATCCTTTTCCTTCTGGCTTACTTTGTTTTACATAATATTTTCTAGTTCCACCCATATCGCTGCAAATTGTATGATTGTATTATTTCTTACCACTATATAGTATTTTATTTTGTATAAGTACCACATGTTCATGTTCCACTCATTTGTTTTTGGAAATCTAGGTTTATTCCAAATCTTAACCTTTGTATTGAGTGCTGCAAAGAATAGTAGTGTGCATACATCTTTCTGGATGAATGTTTTTCTGTCCTGTAATAGATACCCAATAAAAGGGATTGCTGGGTTACTATAGCAGCTCAATTTTGAGTTTTCTGAGAACTCTTCAAACGGTTGGAATAAAGACAGACCCTCAAATCAGTGAAATAGACTTGAGTATTCAGAGAATGTTTCCTAGATATACAATCAATTTACTTTTGATAAAAGGGCAAAAACATAAAACGGAGCAAGAAAAGCCTCTTAAAAAGGTGGTACTGGGGACTGGTCATTTCAAAGAGAGTTCTTGGACAAGACCAGGAGCTCTTCACGCTGTGACCAAAGAGTAACAGACCTCAGGACACGGCAGCTGCTCAGGGAGCAGCTGTTTGTTCTGCAGGGCTACATGTGCTGCCCTCCCCACATATCCACCCCTGCCTGAAAACCTGCTCTGCTCTCTCTAGGCATCCCAGAGTGAAGGATGATGAAAACTGCACGCAGGATGGGTGACTTAAATAAAACTTTATTTACAAAAAAAAAAAAAGGTGGTACTGGGACATCTGGTAAGCCACATGCAAAATGTTGTACTCAGACCTCCATCTAACACCATGCACAAAGGTCAAATTCAAATGGATTAAAGACCTGGATATAAGACCCACAACCATAAAGTATATAGAAGAACATCTAGGTAAAACACACCATGACACTGAGACTAAAGGCATCTTCAAGGAGGAAATAGAACTGTACAAACAAGTAGAAGTAGAGATACACAGATGGGACTACATTAAACTGAGAAGCTACTGCACGTCAAAGCAAATGGTGACTAGATTACAAAGGCCACCCACAAAATGGGAGAAATAATTTGCCCACTACCCATCAGATAAGGGGCTAAAATCCAAGATATGCAAGGTACTGACAGAACTTAACAAGAACTTAACCTCATCAAAAAATGAACAGACACTGCCTCATAGACGAAATACAAATGGCCAAAAGGCACATGAAAAAATGCTCCACATCACTAATCATCAGGGAGATGCAAATTAAAACAACAATGAGGTACCATCTCATGCCACAGAGACTGCCACACATCACAAAGAACAGGAACAATCAGTGCTGGTGGGGATGTGGGGAGAAAGTAACTCTCATTCATGTCATCTAGTTCAGCCTTTATGGAAAACAATCTGAAGATTCCTAAAGAAACTGGAAATTAAACTCCCATATGATACAACTATTCCACTCCTAGGGATATACCCTGGGAACACAAAAACACAATACAAAAATCTCTTCCTCACACCTATATTCATTGCAGCACTATTTACAATAGCTAGACTCTGGAAACAACCCAGATGCCTGACAATAAATAAATGACTAAAGAAACTGTGGTACATATACACAATGGAATACTATGCAGCTGTCGTAAATTTTCCTATACATAGATGGACATGGAAACTATTATGCTGAGTGAAATAAGTCATAAGGAAAGACACACAGTATAGACTCACTCATCTATAGGATTTAAGAAAAATAAAAGACATTATTTTAATAATACCCAGAGACTATAGACATGAGGGCTAGAAGATCTGGCCCATGGTATGAAGTTTACCACAAAGAGTGGTGAGCTCAGTTAGAGAAATAACTACTCTGACAACTATCATGATAATGGTAGTGAGTGAGAAAAATAGAATGGCTGTCTCTAATATAGGCAGGTAGTGGGGGGGGGGAATAGTGAAATGGAGGACATTGGTAGAGGAAATACTGCACTGATGAAGAAGGATGTTCTTTTTTATGACTGAAACCCAAGTATAAACATGTTTGTAATCATGGTACTTAAATAACTATATTAATAAATATATTAATCAATAAAAATAAATAAACAAACATATATAGACCAATAAATCAATCTATACCATAGAAACGAAAACCAGATATATATCCTGAACTGCTTCCTTGGAGTCATTGCCTAAACTTGAGCTTCCACCAGGTTAGAACCAAAGCTGTTAATGCTGCTTGTCTAACTTCTATGGAAAACAGCTAAAGGTTTGAAAAGGAATAATTTCTGCAAACACTGTATGGTAGGCATTGTTAAAATCATTATAGTTGGTGTAAGAGTTTTCCTAAATTCAATTCATTCAACAAATATTTATTAAACATCTAAAAAAAAACCTGACAAAGCCACACCAGAAAAACTGTTCACTTTCTACTCTGTCACTTTATGGCTCTGTGATGAAGTCATTGTATCTAAACCACAAGGACACTTCAAAGCACAGCCATGTTTCTTTGCCAGTCTTATTTCAGTTCTTCACTCAACACATACATCTGCCAAAGCTTTATCTCCTTTTGTAGTGAGGTCCTTAAAGTATAACACAGTAGCAAACCTTCCACAGAGACTAGAGCAGTGTTGTCCAACAAAATCTTGCTACAGTTTTATACCGGCACTGTTCAATATGTGTGCATTAGCCAAGTGTGATTATTGAGCAATTGAAACATGGTTTGTTTGAGAAAGAAAATTGTAAATTTTGTTTAATTGAAATAAATTGAAATAAATAGATATGTCTATTGGCTCTTATATTGTATTCTACAATCTATTGTACTGTCAGCACAATTTTAGAGATAGGCTGACTCCAAGAACCAGCTCTGAAGTTCTGACCCCATGACATTAGGAAAATGACTTTAGTTCTCTCAAAATTTGGAAATTTGTATTTTTATTATACCCGAGAGCATCTAAAAATTATCTAGAATGGGCTTTCAGAAATATTCAGGAGGGGGCCAGAGCAGTTGCACAAGCGGTAGGAAGTTTGCCTTGCACGAGGCTGACCTAGGATGGACCGCAGTTTGATCCCCTGGCATCCCATATGGTCCTCCAAGCCAGGAGATATTTCTGAGCACATAGCCAGGAATAACCCCTGAGCGTTACTGGGTGTGGCCCAAAAAGAAAAAAAAAATCAGGAACATTAACTACTTTATTCATTAAAATGTGATTGTGCTGGATTTGTTCCTCCCAAGTATTAAAGTAATCATACCAAATTAATATTTAGTTAACCCTTGAGAAAACATCAACTAGTAGTACCTGATGGAAATACAGATACATATGTAAATTAAAATTTATTTTAAAAACCTCTTAATTACAACCTAATAGTGACAATAATCTTGCCTAGCAGACTTAGAGAAACAAATCTCTCCTCCTTCAACTGAGATACATCTTATTCTCTGAGTGTTTAAAAGACTGAGTCATAAGAAAAATTCTTTTAAAAAATGACATATTTTGTTTGAGTCTAAAAGGGTTGGGACTTGCCTGAAATTCATGACAAGAACATTCAGTAATTAAACTGCCATCAACAAAAATTTATCAAAGCAGTGAGCCAATATAATACTATTTTATTAAATACTCCCTATGTTAAGTGCAATGAAGTCCATGAGAATGACATACAATGTCTCTGATTTTAAGAAATTCACAACATCTTATTTTCAAAATACAACTGATGAAAATTTGTAAGTGCCCTGGGAATGAGAAGAAATTAACTCAGTATTTATGGAAATGGTTGAGAGAAGTTTTAAAGAAAAAGGTGGGTATTGTATCATTAAAACCAAATGAGTCTAAAATTATCTCTCAGCTCTGAATAGAAATCATTTCTAGGCCCGCCCAGTGATTCCCGACTGTGAGTGTTGCCTGTGTGCATTTTTCCACTGTCCTGTTTCCGAAACCTCTTGGGAGTGGGCAGAAAAGGGCCCTGAAAAATAGTACTCCCAGAGGCTCACCCAAGGGCCAGAGTGCCAAAGAACTGTGTCGAACCATGAAAACTGGCTATCCGCAGTATTCTGCAGAAAGGAAGGTCACCTGTTTGTGACGTCAGGCTGGGAAAATCTACGCCCGCCCAGTGATTCCCAAATGTAAGTTTGCCTGTGTGTGTTTTTCCACTGACCTGTCTCCGAAATCTCTTGGGAGTGGGCGGAAAAGGGCCCAGACAAATAGCACTCCCAGAGGCTCCAGAAGAGCACAGCAGCTTAGATTTGCTTCATGGCTGCACATTCTTTCTACCCAATGAACCACACCACAACATGCAGAAAAAATCACACTACAAGCTGGAAACCTCACAGGCAATCAACATGCACAGAGAATGAAGAAGATAGCTAGGATGACTTAAAACACTTCAACCATCTAATTAACCTCTCAGACAAGGAGTTTAGAATAGCAATATGGAAGATGTTTGTAGAATTCAACAAAAGCATAGATCAATCTGAACAAAACACAAAGACAAAAATCAGAAAACTCCAAACTGAAATAACAGATCTGAAAAACATGGTTGCTGAACTGAAAAACTCAGTAGATGACCTCACCAGCAGGGTAAACGCAGCTAAGAACAGAATCGGCGTGCTGGAAGATAAGATGCAGAAAAACTTAACACAGCAGAAGAAATTGGAAAAGAACCTTAAGACAAACGATCAGGCAATGGAAAAAGTACTCAAGGAATGTGAACAGATGAAAATAGAAGTCTTTGATAAACTAAACAGAAACAACATAAGAATCACTGGAGTCCCAGAGACCAAAGTAGGAGATCTCCAGGAAGAATCAACTGTCAAAGACATCATCAAAGATATACTACCAGAGTTAAAGACTACATACAATCAAATCCTGCATGCCTGAAGAGTACCAGCTAAAAGAGACCCAAAGAAAAACCCCCCAAGACATCCTCATTACAATGACAAATCCCACAGATAGAGATAGAATACTGAAAGCAGCAAGATCAAAAAGGGAAATTACATTCAAAGGAGCATCCCTAAGACTTACAGCAGACATGTCACAAGAAACTCTCAAGGCCAGAAGACAGTGTGGGATATTGTGACAAGACTAAATGAAATGGATGCCTCACCAAAAACACTGCACCCTGCCTGACTTATGTTCAGGTTTGAAGGAAGGATACATAGCTTCATGGATAAACAAGAGCTCAGAAATTTCACAGATGAAAAACCAGCTTTAAAGGAAAAACTGAAAGGTCTACTTTAAGACAAGAGACCAACAAACACAGCAAACTTATCTAAAAAGATGGCATTAAATCCTATAACAATCATCTCCTTCAATGCCAATGGACTAAATTCACCAACTAAAAGACACAGAGTGGCAAAATGGGTCAAAAAGATGAATTCAACCTTCTGCTGCCTACAAGAAACACACCTGAATAGTCAGAACAAACATAGACTCAAAATCAAAGGCTGGAGGAAAATCATCCAAGCAAACAACACACGTAAAAAAGCTGGGGTGGCCATATTAATATCTGATGACACCAACTTTATACTCAGAAAACTTGTAAGGGACAAAGATGGACACTATGTACTAATCAAGGGATATGTGCAACAAGAAGAAATCAGACTATTAAACATATATGCACCCAATGAGAGACCAGTAAATTAACTAATACAATTACTGACAAATCTGAAAGAAGACATCAATAATAATACAAAAATTGTGGGAGACCTCAACACGGCCCTATCAACACTTGATAGGTCAACCAGATTGAAACCCAACAAAAACATACTAGCCCTGAAAAGAGTAATGGAAAAAAGAGGACTAGTAGATATATATAGGACACTCCACCCCCAAAAACCTGGATACACAATCTTCTCCAATGTACATGGGTCATACTCCAGGATAGACCACATGCTGACACATAAAACATACCTTCATAAAATCAAGAGGATAGAAATCTTGCAGGCTACCTTTGCTGACCACAAGGCTCTGAAATTAGATGTGAACTACAAAGCCACACAGAAGAAAAACTTTAACAATTGGAAATTAAACAGGCTGCTATTGAACAACCAGTGGGTCCGAGATGAAATCAAAGAGGAAATCAAAACTTTCCTGGAAACAAATGATAATGAAGATACAAACTGCCAGAATCTATGGGACACAGCAAAGGCGGTCCTCAGAGGAAAATTTATAGCTCTACAAGCACACATCAGGAAGGAAGAAGGGGCATACCTGAATAACTTAAGGACACAGCTCATAAAATAGAAAATGACCAAAAAAAAAAAAAAAAGGAACCAAAAATAGGGAGACAGAAGGGAATAACAAAACTGAAAGCAGAAATCAATTAAGTGGAAAACCAAAAACAATCCGAAAGATCAACGAAAGCAGAAGTTGGTTCTTTGAAAAAATAAACAAGATTGATAGACCATTGGCAAAACTCACAAAGAGAAAGAGAGAAATCAGATAACCTGTATTAGAAATGAGAAGGGGGAGATCAAGACAGATACTGCAGAGATGCAAAGGGTAATTAGAGACTACTTTGAGAAACTGTGCAACTAAACATGAGAACCTAGAAGAAATGGATAAATTCTTTGGCACTTATAACCTTCCACAATTAAGTAAGGAGGATATAGCATATATAAACACCCCCATCACTACTGAGGAAATTGAAACTATAATCAAACATCTGCCCAAAAAGAAAAGTCCAGGCCCAGATGGTTTTCCTAATGATTTTTTTCAAATCTTTCAAGAGGAGCTACTACCAATCCTAGCCAGGCTTTTCCATAAACTTGAAAAACGGGAACACTCACAAACAGCTTTTATGAAGCCAACATCACCTTGACATCAAAAACAGACAGAGATACTGCGAAAAAAAGAAAATTACAGACCAATATCCCTGATGAATGCAGATGCAAAGATCTTCAACAAAATCCTGGCAAATAGGATCCAATGCATCATCAAGAAGATCATATACTATGACCAAGTAGGTTTCATCCCAGGAATGCAAGGCTGGTTTAACATCCATAAATCTATCAATACCATACACAACATCAACAACAAAAAAAATAAAAATCACATGATCATATCAGTAGATGCAGAGACAGCATTTGATAAGGTCCAACACCCATTCTTGATCAAAACTCTCAGCAAGATGGGAATGAAAGGAACCTTTCTCAATCTAGTTGATGCCATCTACCACAAACCAATGGCAAATATTATCCTCAATGGAGAAAAACTAAAAGCCTTTCTTTCTCTAAATTCTGGTAAAAGACAAGGCTGTCTGCTCTCACCACTCCTCTTCAACATAGTACTGGAAGTTCTCGCTATAGCGATCAGACAAGAAAAAGATATCAAGAAAATCCAGACAGGAAAGGAAGAAGTCAAGCTCTCACTGTTTGCAGGTGACATGATACTCTACTTAGAAAACCCTAAAGACTCTACCAAAAAGCTTCTAGAAACAATAGACTCATATAGCAAGGTGGCAGGCTACAAAATTAACACACAAAAATCAATGGCCTTTCTATACACCAATAATGATAGGGAAAAGATGGACGTCAAGAAGGCAATCCCATTCACATTATTGCCACACGAACTCAAATATCTTGGAGTCAACTTGACCAAAGACATGAAGGGCCTATACAAAGACAACTGTAAAGCCTTGCTCCAAGAAATTAGAGAGGACACACGGAAATGGAAACACATACCCTGCTCATGGATTGGCAGGATTAACATCATCAAAATGGCAATACTCCCCAAAGCATTGTACAGATTTAATGTGATCCCTAAAGATACCCATGACGTTCTTTAAAGAAGTGGATCAAACACTTATGAAGTTCATCTGGAACAATAAACACCCTAGAATAGCTAAAGCACTCCTAGGGAAAAGGAGCATGGGAGGCATTACTTTCCCCAAGTTTAAACTGTACTACAAAGCAATAGTTATCAAAACAGCATGGTATTGGAATAAAGATAGACCCCCAGATCAGTGGAATAGGCTTGAGTTCTCAGATAATGTTCCCCAGACATACAATCACCTAATTTTTGACAAGGGAGCAAGAAATTTTAAGTGGAGTATGGAAAACCTCTTCAACAAGTGGTGCTGGCAGAACTGGTTAGCCACTTGAAAAAAGCGAACATAGACCCCCAGTTAACATCATGTACAAAGGTAAAATCCAAATGGATTAAATACCTTAGTATTAGACCTGATACCATAAGGTATATAGAACAACACATTGGTAAAACACTCCATGACATTGAGACTAAAGGCATCTTCAAGGAGGAAACTGCACTTTCCAAACAATTGGAAGCAGAGATCAACAGATGGGATTCATTAAGCTGGGAAGCTTCTGCACCTCAAAAGATACAGTGCCCAGGATATAAGAGCCACCCACCGTGTGGTAGAAACTATTCACCCAATACCATCAGATAAAGGGCTAATATCCAAATATACAGGGCACTGACAGAACTTTACAAGAAAAAAACATCCAATCCCATCAAAAAATGGGGAGAAGATATGAACAGACACTTTGATAAAAAAAGAAATACAAATGGCCAAAGGGCACATGAAAAAATGCTCATCACTGATCATCAGGGAGATGCAAATCAAAATAATGATGAGATACCATCTCACACCACAGAGAATGGCACACATCACAAAGAATGAGAACAATTGATTCTGGAGGGGATGTGAAGAGAAATGAAGTCTTATCCACTGCTGGTGGGAATGTTGTCTAGTCCAAACTCTATGGAAAGCGATATGAAGATTCCTCCAAACATCAAAAACTAGAAATTGAGCTCCCATACGATCCAGCTATACCACTCCTAGGATTATACCCTAAGAACACAAGAATACAATACAAAAACCCCTTCCTCACACCTATATTTATTGCAGCACTATTCACAATAGCCAGGCTCTGGAAACAACCAAGATGTCCTTCACCAGACAAATGGCTAAAGAAACTGTGGGACATATACACAATGGAATATTATGCAGCCGTCAGGAGAGATTAAGTCATGAAATTTTCCTATACATGGATGTACATGGAGTCTATTATGCTGAGTGAAATAAGTCAGAGGGAGAGAGAGAAATGCAGAATAGTCTCACTCATCTATGGGTTTTAAGAAAGATAAAAGTCATCTTTGCAACAATCCTCAGAGACAATGAGAGGAGGGCTGGAACTTCCAGCTCACTTCATGAAGCTCACCACAAAGAGTGGTGAGTGCAGTTATAGAAATAACTACACAGAGAACTACCATAATCATGTGAATGAATGAGGAAACTGGAAAGCCTGTCTAGAGTATAGGTGGGGGTGGAGTGGGATGGAGGGAGATTTGGGACATTGGTGGTGGGAATGTTGCACTGGTGAAGGGGGTGTTCTTTCCATGACTGAAACCTAATCACAATCATGCTTCTAATCAAGATGTTTAAATAAATAAAAAATATACTAAAAAAAGAAAAAAAGAAATCATTTCTGAAAACAGCTTATAAAGGACACTGTTTAAATTGTTCATACTGGTATGCAAATATCACATATGTGTTTTTTCTGGATTCAAATCATTTGACAAATATTTATTGAGCATGTAAAATGCTGTGTCTGTTGTATCTGATGAGATATACCAGAGACAGCTTGTAGTTTTCTCAGATTTGTACTGTGGAAAATATCATATAGAGTGGGTAAACTGCTTTATGTATGACAACTTCATCTCCCAGGTTTATAGGCAAGAACACCCATGAACATAAAGATGTAAATGTATGTTCTGACATTCATTATGACAGTGATTCTTACATAAACTTCATGATCTAGGAGTCATTTTAAAGCATCATTAAAGGACTTTGTTTCCTACTTTTTGGTTTAAATGTCCTTTTAAAGAAAATAGTGCACATGTATATGTATTATTTTACAAATGTCCCTACTGAGTAGAACAAAATCATCATATTTGAAACAGCCATGGCTATAAACTTACTCGTACTTTTATTCCCATAATCCAAGTAACAGAATTTAAAGAGAAAATTTTAATAGAGCTCTACTATATAATCCTCTAAGTATATAAAACCTTATTTCTGGAAAGACAACTAACATAAGCAGGGACGATTAAGGGCCATAATGCACTTCCTCCAAACACATCTTAAAGATACATATGTCAAAGAAGATAGATGGGTTCAATCCCCAGCGTCACATATAGTTGCTGAGGGCTGCCACTATGGCCCTTGAGCACAAAAGGAGGAGTAAGCCTTTCTGCCAAGTATGACTAAAAACCAAAATCGAAACCAACAAACAAAAAGGTAGCTTTAAAAGTGAAAGACACGGGGCTGGAGACTGGTATGCAAATATCACATATTTGCTGGAGAGATAAAATGGAGGTAAGGCATTTGCTTTTCATGCAGAAGGTCGATGGTTCGATTCCGGGCACCCCATATGGTCCCCTGTGCCTGCCAGGAGTGATTTCTGAGCATAGAGCCAGGAATAACCCCTGAACACTGCCAGGTGTGACCCAAAAATCAAAAAAAAAAAAAAAAAAAAAAGGAAGACACGGGGATGGAAAGATAGTGCCATGTGTAAGATGCTTGACTTGCATGCAGCCTCCCTGCTGTTTGATGCTAGAGTCATCTTTGAGTGCAGAGGAGCCATTGTCAGGCCCTGAGCAAGGTAGAGTATGCTCCCTCAACAACAACAACAACAACAACAACATGTAAGAAAAAAAGAAAACTTATCTCCCTAATCCCATTTCATATCGAAATACTTACTCTTTGGTGACACTTTTCCCTCAAAGTCTTTCTACTTAAAGTGTAGATTTTGAACCAACAATATAAATACTAAAGGGTAATTTATGACGAATGCAGTCTCAGACTCTACCTCAGGCTGTTTGAATTAGAATTTGCTACATTTGCCTTTAACAAGTTTCCTAGGTGATAATACACACATGATAAATTGCAAAAAGCACTTTTCTATAGACATTAAAATATTACTGAATTAATTTGAAAAGTGTCAGGTAAGTCAGCCCCTTAGTCCCTTTCACAGTTAAGTACATGTAAATTGGTCCAGCAGGATATGCAGAAATAAAATTGTGCTTTCATGTTGAAACTTCAAAAGATTATTATTGGCTGCTGACAATTCCTCTTCCTGAAATAAATATTGAAAGTGCGTTTTTAAAATATTATTTTAAAGATATAACAAATTCCTTTTCTTTTACCTATCATCAACATGACCATCTAGTCTTCTTTCCCTTCAACTTTTTTCTTTTTAAAATTAAAGTCTGAGATAGAAGTATAATCTGATTAAGTAAAATAATCCATCAATTAGGTCATGGTAAAGAAGAATTGTAAATGTCAAGGAAAAAAAAAAAGAAATAGCTAGAGTCTACAGATATCGAGGATCCAGAATCAGTGCTAGAGGTTACCTGGAGCTCATTAACCCCTTGCTTTTCTAGAGTCCAGACTCAAAGGATGAGACCACATAACTGGAATAAAGTTTAATACTTTAATTCATCTGTCTTAAAGACCCAAAACTGACTGGCTAGGGTCATCTCCCAAAGAAAATTAATCCTGCCTAAAGTCAGAGGAAGATTATAGAGAGAAGGGATATAGGGAGATTCCAGATTTCTGGCAGTCTTCAAAATGATTGGCTATTGTCTAGGTGTACCTTCCTACTGCTCTCTTATCCTTTTCTGATAGGCTTCTTGATATGGCCAGGTAGCTTGGGACAATATTAATGGAAATAGGTTTGTGAAGACTTAGCATGTGGCTCATACCATGTTATTCTTACAAAATGACTTCTCTTCCTGCTCAGAACCTGAGAAGAAGCCTGCCAGGTGACATTTACAAAATGGCTTCTCTCCTTGTTCAGAACCCAGGTCCCAATCTTTTCTAACCTTTTGGAATGCTACCTTCAGAGTTTTCTCACCCCATCAGGCCTAACCAGCAAGGTTTTAGGGGAAATGAAAGTAGAAGTCTTACAATATACGTGTAAGGACAAATTTAAATCCCCTGATACAAGGAAAGATATTTGACTTCAAAGTAGTGTTAAAAGATTTTTAAGAGGAGCGAGTGAGTGAGTAAAAAATGGCTGACTGTGGGGACTGCCAGGTGAAGTGCTGATTGATTCACTTGCAGAGTCTCCGCCCTGCTGTGCTTTTTTTGAGGAAAGTGAGGACCTGAAGGGAGCCCTGTCCTGTGCTTCTCTGTCTTTTCTGAATCCTTGAAGCTCTCCTCAGCGCCCTGGGAAGCAAACCCCCAAAAACTGCATTCCGAAACTACCCAGCAAGTGAATGAGTAAGAAATGGCTGACTGTGGAGACTGCCAGGTGAAGTGCTGATTGATTCACTTGCGGAGTCTCTGCCCTGCTGTGGTTCTTCTGAGGAACCTGAGGAACCTTAGGACCTGAAAGGAACCCTGTCCTGTGCCTCTCTGTCCTTTCTGAATCCTTAAAGCTCTCCTCAGAGCCCTGGGAAATGAACCCCCAAAAAACTGCATTCTGAAGCTACCTGCGAGCGAGCGCGAGTGAGTAAGAATTTGCTGACTGAGTGGGGCCCGACTGTGAAAAACTGTGATTGCTGGCTGTGTGTGTCTGTCTACTGTCCTCTTGCGTGAACCTCTTGGGAGTGGGCCGCAAAGAGGCTCCAGCAGAGCACTTAGCTCCGCTTCGCTATGTGGCCGTGCGCTCTTTCTAAGAAAAGAACACCATCGCAACAAAAAGAAAAAAAAATCACACTGAGAACTGTGCTGGATCACAGAAGCAAGCATTTCTCTCCGGACTGTCTTCTCTGCTGCATGCTTGGGCCTAAGTTTTGATCCTGTGTGAGGCTTCATCCACAGAGGACTCCCCTCCCTTAGAGGCAAGTCGACCCATCCAGAAAGGGCAGAGCCAGAGGAGTGTGCTGCCTGCATCATATAGCCAATGAATACCACCACAACACGTAGAAAAACCCACAATACAAGTGTGACAATGGGGAAACAACGCAGGCCAGCATCAGACATAGAGAATGAAGATGACAATTCTGAGGACCAGATAATGACCAACCAACTAATCAACCTCTCAGATAAGAACTTTAGACTAGCAATATGGAAGTGCTCAACGAACTCAAAGAAACCATGAATCGAGTTGAACAGAACACTAATAAGAACCAAGAAAATATGAAGACAGAAATCACAAAACTCCAAACTGAAATAACATGTCAACTAACAGGTCTGAAAAAGTCAGTAAACGAAGTGAATGACAAAATGGATAAGCTCTGGAACAGGGTATCAGAAGCTGAGAATAGACTTGGTGCTGTGGAAGATGAGATACATAACAATTCCATACAGCAGGAGAGATTGGACAAAAAACTTAAAGCAAATGAGCAGACAATGGAAAAATTAGTCAAAGAATGGGAACAGATGAAAATAGAAGTCTATGATAAGATCAACAGAAACAACTTAAGAATCATTGGAGTCCCAGAGACCCAGGAAGAAAATTTCCAGGAAGAATCAATGGTCAAGAACATCATTAAAGAGAAACTTCCAGAGCTAAAGAATATATGTGATCAAATCCTGCATGCCCGAAGAGTACAACCAAAGAGACCCAAGAAAAAACCACCCCAAGACACATCCTAGTCACAATGACAAATCCCACAGATAGAGACAGAATTCTGAAAACAGCAAGATCAAAAGGGGAAATCACGTTCAAGCAAGCATCCTTGAGATTTACAGCAGACCTGTCACCAGAAACACTCAACGCCAGAAAGCAGTGGTGGGACATTGTGACAAGACTGAATGAAATGAATGCTTCACCTAGAATACTTGTACCCAGCAAAACTCACTTTCTGGTTTGACGGAAGAATACATGGTTTCACAGACAAAAAACAGCTCAGAAACTTTACAGACTCAAAACCAGTCTTAAGAGAAAAACTGAAAGACCTAATTGAAGACAACACTAATCAAAAGACACACCAAATTTCTATATAAAGATGGCAATTAAATCTCAGGACAATTCTTTCTCTCAACGTCAATGGACTAAATGCACCAGTCAAGAGACACAGAGTGGCTAAATGGATCAAAAAACTCAATCCAACCTTCTGCTGCCTACAAGAAACGCACCTGAATAGTCAGAGCAAACATAAACTCAAAATAAAAGGCTGGAGAAAAATTATCCAAGCAAACAACACCCATAAAAAAGCTGGAGTGGCCATACTAATATCAGATAATGCAACCTTTATACTCAGGAAGGTGGTAAGGGACAAACATGGACATTTTATATTAATCAAGGGGTATGTAGATCAGGAAGAAATAACTCTCCTAAACATATATGCACCAAATGAGGGGCCAGCAAAATATTTAATACAACTATTGACAAATCTGAAAAATAATACCAATAACAACAAAATAATTGTGGGGTATCTCTACACGGCTTTGTCAACACTGGATAGGTCAACCAGACTGAAACCCAACAAGAATATACTAGACCTGAGGAGAGAAATGAAAGAAAGAGGCCTAGTGGATATATATATATATAGGACACTCCATCCCCAGAAACCTGGGTACACATTCTTCTCCAATGTACATGGGGCATTCTCCAGGATAGACTACATGCTGGCACATAAAACATACCTCAATAAGATCAAGAGGATAGAAATTTTGCAGACTACCTTCGCTGCCCACAAGGCTCTGATATTATTTGTGAATTCCAAAGGGACTCAGAAGAAAAACTTTAACACCTGGAAGTTAAACAGCCTCATACTCAATAACCAGTGGGTCCGAGATAAAATCAAGGAGGAAATCAAAAGGATCCTGGAAACAAATGACAATAAAGACACAAACTATCAGAATTTATGGGACACAGCAAAAGCAGTACTGAGAAGAAAATTTATAGCTTTGCAAGCACACATCAGAAAGGAAGAAGGAGCTTACCTGAGTAGCTTAATGACACAGCTAATAGAACTAGAAAGTGCTCAACAGAAGGACCCAAAAATAGGAAGACAGAATGAAATAACAAAGCTGAGAGCAGAAATCAATGAAGTGGAAACCCAAAAACCAAAAACAATCCGAAAGATCAACGAAAGCAGAAGTTGGTTCTTTGAAAAACTAAACAAGAATGATAGACCACTGGCAAACCTAACAAAGAAAGAGAGAGAGAGAGAAACTTGATAACTCGTATTAGGAATGAAAAAGGAGAGATCACTACTGATATGACAGAGATTCAAAGGGTAATCAGAAACTACTTTGAGAAACTCTACGCCACTAAAAATGAGAACCTGGAAGAAATGGATAAATTCTTGGACTCTTATAATCTTCCACGGTTGAAGGAAGAGGATGTAGCATATCTAAACACCCCCATCATCAATGATGAAATTAAAACGGTAATGAAATGTCTGCCCAAAAACAAAAGCCCAGGGCCAGATGGATTCACTAATGAATTCTTTCAAACTTTCCAAGAGGAACTACTACCAATACTGGCAAGACTCTTTCATGAAATTGAACAAACGGAAACACTTCCAAATAGCTTTTATGAAGCCAACATCACCTTGATACCTAAACCAGACAGAGATGCTGCAAAAAAAAGAAAATTACAGACAAATAATGCTAATGAATGCAGATGCAAAGATCCTCAACAAAATCCTGGCAAATAGGATTCAATGCCTCATTAAGAAGATCATCCATGGGGCCGGGCGGTGGCGCTGGAGGTAAGGTGCCTGCCTTGCCTGCGCTAGCCTAGGACGGACCGCGGTTCGATCCCCCGGCGTCCCATATGGTCCCCCAAGAAACCAGGAGCAACTTCTGAGCGCATAGCCAGGAGTAACCCCTGAGCGTCACAGGGTGTGGCCCAAAAACCAAAAAAAAAAAAAAAAAAATAAGATCATCCACTATGATCAAGTAGGTTTCATCTCAGGAATGCAAGGATGGTTTAACATCCGTAAATCTACCAATCCTGGCAAGACTCTTTCATAAAATTGAACAAGTGGAAACACTCCCAAATAGCTTTTATGAAGCCAACATCACCTTGATACCTAAACCAGACAGAGATGCTACGAAAAAAGAAAATTACAGACCAATATCGCTGATGAATGCAGATGCAAAGATCCTCAACAAAATCCTGGCAAATAGGATTCAATACCTCATTAAGAAGATCATCCACTGCGATCAAGTAGGTTTCATCCCAGGAATGCAACAGTGGTTTAACATCCATAAGTCTATCAACATAATACACAACATCAACAACAAGAAAAATAAAAACCACATGATCATATCAATAGATGCAGAGAAAGCATTTGATAAGGTCCAACACCCATTCTTGATCAAAACTCTCAGCAAGATGGGAATGGAAGGAACCTTTCTCAATATAGTGAAGGCCATCTACCACAAGCCAGTGGCAAATATTATCCTCAATGGAGAAAAACTAAAAGCCTTCCCTCTAAATTCTGGCACAAGACAAGGCTGTCCTCTCTCACCACTCCTATTCAACATAGCACTGGAAGTACTTGCTATAGCGATTAGGCAAGAAAAGGATATCAAGGGAATCCAGATAGGAAAGGAAGAAGTCAAGCTCTCACTGTTTGCAGATGACATGATGCTCTACTTAGAAAACCCTAAAGACTCTATCAAAAAGCTTCTAGAAACAATAGACTCATATAGCAAGGTGGCAGGCTACAAAATCAACACACAAAAATCAATGGCCTTTCTATACACCAATAGTAATAAGGAAGAAATGGACATTAAGAAAACAACCCCATTCACAATAGTGCCACACAAACTCAAATATCTTGGAATCAACTTGACTAAAAATGTGAAGGACCTATACAAAGAAAACTATAAAACTCTGCTCCAAGAAATAAAAGAGGACACGCGGAAATGGAAACGCAGACACTGCTCATGGATGGGCAGGATTAACATCATCAAAACGGCAATACTCCCCAAGGCATTATACAGATTTAATGCGATCCCTCTAAAGATACCCATGACATTCTTCAAAGAAGTGGATCAGGCACTTTTGAAATTTGTTTGGAACAATAAACACCCTAGAATAGCAAAGCAATCATTGGGAAAAAGAATATGGGAGGAATTACTTTCCCCAACTTTAAACTTTACTACAAAGCAATAGTTATCAAAACAGCATGGTATTGGAATAAGGACAGGCCCTCAGATCAGTGGAATAGGCTTGAATACTCAGAAAATGTTCCCCAGACATACAATCATCTAATTTTTGATAAAGGAGCAGGAAATCCTAAATGGAGCAGGGAAAGCCTCTTCAACAAGTGGTGTTGGCACAACTTGATAGCCACTTGCAAAAAATTGAACTTAGAACCCCAACTAACATCATGTACGAAGGTAAAATTCAAATGTATTAAAGACCTCGATATCAGACCAAAAACCATAAGATATATAGAACAACACATAGGCAAAACACTCCAGGACATTTGAGACTACATGCATCTTCAAGGAGGAAACTGCACTCTCCAAGCTTGTGAAAGCAGAGATTAACAGATGGGAATATATTAAGCTGAGAAGCTTCTGCACCTCAAAGGAAATAGTGCCCAGGATACCAGAGCCACCCACTGAGTGGGAGAAACTATTCACCCAATACCCATCAGATAAGGGGCTAATCTTCAAAATATACAAGGCACTGACAGAACTTTACAAGAAAAAAACATCTAATCCCATCAAAAAATGGGGAGAAGAAATGAACAGACACTTTGACAAAGAAGAAATACACATGGCCAAAAGACACATGAAAAAGTGCTCCACATCACTAATCATCAGGGAGATGCAAATCAAAACAACGATGAGATACCACCTCGCACCACAGAGAGTGGCACACATCACAAAGAATGAGAATAAACAGTGTTGGCGGGGATGTGGAGAGAAAGGAACTCTTATCCACTGCTGGTGAGAATGCCGTCTAGTTCAACCTTTATGGAAAGCAATATGGAGATTTCTCCAAAAACTTGAAATCGAGCTCCCATACGATCCAGCTATACCACTCCTAGGAATATACCCTAGGAACATAAAAATAAAATACAAAAACCCCTTCCTTACACCTATATTCATTGCAGCACTATTTACCATAGCAAGACTATGGAAACAACCAAGTTGCCCTTCAACAGACGAATGGCTAAAGAAATTGTGGTACATATACACAATGGAATGTTATGCAGCTGTCAGGAGAGATGAAGTCATGAAATTTTCCTATACCTGGATGTACACGGAATCTATTGTGCTGAGTGAAATAAGTCAGAGAGAGAGAGAGAGAGAAACGCAGAATGGTCTCACTCATCTATGGGTTTTAAGAAAAATGAAAGACATTCTTGCAATAATAATTTTCAGACACAAAAGAGAAAAGAGCTGGAAGTTCCAGCTCACCTCAGGAAGCACACCACAAAGAGTGATGAGTTTAGTTAGAGAAATAACTACATTTTGAACTGTCCTAATAATGAGAATGTATGAGGGAAATGGAGAGCCTGTTTAGAGTATAGGTGGGGGTCGGGTGGGGAGGAGGGAGACTTGGGACATTGGTGATGGGAATGTTGCACTGGTGATGGGTGGTGTTCTTTACATGACTGAAACCCAAACACAATCATGTATGTAATCAAGGTGTTTAAATAAAATTTAAAACAATAATTAAAAAATAAGAAAAAAAGATTTTTAAGAAATAAAAGCATATTTTCAATTATTTCGAATGAGCAATGATTATATATTATATTTAATACATATATATATAACAAAGAATTTATTTGGCATACAAGTTTTGCCCTTTGTGACTATAGGCACAACATACAATTCTTTTTTTTGTTTGTTTTTGTTTTGGGGTCACACCTGGCAGCACTCAGTTGTTACTCCTGGCTCTATGTTCAGAAATTGCTCCTGGCAGCCTCGGGGGGGACCATATGGGATGCCAGGATTCAAACCACCATACTTCTATATGCAAGGCAAATGCTTTACCTCGTGCTATCTCTCCTGCCCCACAACTTATAATTCTTATGAAAAAGAGTGTACAAAAATAATTTCACAATGATGGGTTGGTTCCCACTTGTGTGAAAATAACTTTATAAAAATTCAAATCTAGGGCTTGAGATACAGTTCACTTGCCTTGCATATGGTTGATGGGTTTGGATCCTCAGCACTCCATATAGTCCCCAATCACCACCAGGAGTAATTTCCCGACTTTAAAGCCAGGCTTCCCCAAGCATCACAATGCATGGCCTCCTCAACAAAAAATAAAACAAAATAAAATTCATATTTAATAGTATTTGCTGACATAATTCCTTTAATATAAGTAAACTCAGTATACTCATGTAATCATGAAAAATATTTTTGACAGTTGTCATTATTTTAATACCTTTTTAATTTGATTAAGGTTTTGTGATTTATAATACTTTTAAGAATGGTTTACCATGCACTTAATTTCAATACAATATCTCTCATCCAAAGACACAGACACCCCTCCCTTTTAACCAATATCTTTCCCCTTATACCCCATAACTCAATCTTGTGAATCATTTCTCCCAGGAAAAAAACTATTAAGAGGACTCTAATAAAAATAGTATAAAATCAATGTTTAATAACTGGCTCTATTAAGAGAAAATGCTGTAACTATAGCATCTCTCCATTTCCATGGCAAAAATCTCCCAGTATGATCAGTTTTAAATTATCATTGTAACATCATTGTTCAGAAGGTATGCCCAGAATTAGTTCTTAGGATCTCAAAAGACTACTCTTTAGAACACTCCTGCAAATAACAAAATTTTATTTTGTTTTGTGCATATTATTTTTATCAGTAGATCAGGGCTAAAGAGATAGAACATCAGTAAGTCATTTACCTTGCACATGGACAACACAGGACAGACCTGGGCTTAATTCCCGGCATCCATATGGTCCCCCGAGACTGCCATGATTAGTTTCTGAGTACAGAATCAGGAGTAAGCCCTGGCACACCAGGTGTGGCCCAAGAACAAACAAACAAAAAATATATATCAAGTTAATATTATACATATACATATTATATATGAAAATCCTATTTTACTGTAAATCTATTTTTCTATGTAATATTTTAGTATTAGTCTTAATAGTTTTTACTATTAATCTGTTTTTTTTTTCGGGCCACACCCTTTTGATGCTCAGGGGTTACTCCTGGCTAAGAGCTCAGAAATTGCCCCTGGTTTGGGGGGACCATATGGGACGCCGGGGGATCGAACCGCGGTCCTGATCCTTGGCTAGCGCTTGCAAGGCAGACACCTTACCTCTAGCGCCACCGAGCCGGCCCCTTAATCTGTTTTTTAACTAGTCATCTTAATTAAAGGTGTCAAGGCCAAAGTTGAAATGCCTGGTGAGCAAGCACCTGAATTCTGCTGTCTGGTTTCACAGTTTTTTATTTTATTTTCAACAGATCAAAAAATGGCTTGTACTCTTACAATATTCTCCTCACATCAATCACTCTGAAGCTGATGTTTTTAAAACCTGCTAAAGATTGGAACGAACTCTGTGAAGCTTATGTTTTGCTTTCTCCCCTGAGTTTCTGTCACTACGTTAGACGTAATCATGAATTCTGATGACAGACATGAAGCAATGGCCATGAATATGTACGCTTTGGGGTACTTCATCATAATTTCTGGCAGCAGTATTCCTCAAGTTGAGCAGAATGATTAAAGTTGAGGTGGTTATCTCAAAATAATTTTAAGGTAGACAGTTATAGCATATACAAAGCAGGTTTATCAAGTTATTTGTCATAGATGATATTTTAGTCCCATAATAAAAAAAATAATGCTACTTCTGAGTAAACTTTAAAATGCAAGAAATCACATAGATTCACATAGATTGCTATATATTATGTTTAACTAATTAGATAAGTCTGTGATGTAATAATGTATGAAGATATTCCTCATAACTTATACAGTATCTCCCAATATTTCAAAGAATTATTATGATAGTACATAAAGATAGTTTATATGTTTGCTAGAAATTAAGCTGTCATAAAAATGAATGCCAACATGTTTGCAGAGGTAATGTATCAAACTGTAAGGGAAGTGGATTGGGAGGAAAGAAGAAGCTTCCAGAAGTGACCGAAGGACAATGTTGGAAACTCTTGGGCACTTCTGTGGTGATGAGGTACAGTGAGTATATAAAAAAGTTAATAATATTGTAATTATGTTACTTAAAATGCAATATATATATTTTTATTTTTTCCGTGAAAGTTTAAGAAACTCTGCCTTACTGCACATAAGTGAGATTATTTTTTAAAATAATGGACATTTTAGAAAAATTTAACTGAAGTAGAGTGATAGTAAAGATGAATAAAGAATGATGGATAAATGACTCCATATATATATGGAATATATGCTTGCATGGGGACATCTCAGATATGATCCCTGGTACTATACAATACTGTTGTGTATGTAAATATTTTGGGGGATTACTACGTTACTCACCCTAAACTGATTGGTGATTGTGCCCTACCCTAGGGTGTGACCTGGCATTCTGCCCCCACCCTAGGGTAGGACCTGATTCTGCTTTCACCATTGGTTGGTATCTGATCCCACCATTGGGTGGTACCTGACTCTGGAGTATAAAAACAGGGGTCTGTGGAAGGCCGGGGCTTTTGGCTGGCTGGGACTGAATCTGAGTCTTTGGACTTCAGTTTTGTCCATCCGAATAAAGCAAATATCTCCACGAGCCTGACTGTCTGCGAGCTGTTTACCCGCCGTTTCACCTCAGAACCGTGGGCTAAACAGGGTGGCAGACGCCTGCTCCGAGCTGGAAGAAAAAGGCCTCATTCTCCATCCCACCATCAGTCAACCTCTTCAGGGGCTGACTTGCTACACAATACCAAGAATAGCTAAGAGTGAAAGCCCCATGACCTGGCAAATAAAAAAATCACACACAGGAAAAAAATAATGCCAAAATATAATACAAACTAAAACAGTTACAAGAAAAAAGATGAATTAACTTAGAATAATTATACAAGCATCTGCTTATGGAATTAACTGACTTTGCTTTACCAAAAAATAAAGAATCATATAAGTGAGGTAGGAAAAAAAACTACCATAACAGGCCCCAGAGAGACCTGCAGACCAATGTGGTGAGCCGCCCCCCCTCATAACAGCAGCCAGGTGCGCATGCCCCACCCACACCAGCTAAACTAGCGAACCATTGTGGTGAGTCCCCCTAACACTCCCACCATGCGTGCAGAGAGGTCCGAAGGCCCCAACCAGCAAACAGAACACAGCAAGACCTGCTCAAAGAAAGGAGTACAGTCGTTCCACTCTGCTCCATGGCTACACATATCTTAAGACAATGATACTCAGAACAACAAGTTGAAAACAATGGACACAATGGGAAAACTATGCTTAGAAAGTGAAGATAATAGCTCTGAAGACCCAAAAAGTTCTGGCCATCTATATAGCCTCTCTGATAAGCACATTAGGAGGAAAATTGGAAGATGTTCAAAGAACTCAAAGAAACCATGGAATGAACTGAATGAACCATAAATAAGACTCAAGAGAATATGAAAGTAGAAATGAGAAAACTACAAACTGAAATAACAGGACCAAAAAACTTCATAGGCGAAATGAAAAAAAAATGAATGGGAAGATTCACAAGCAAAGTAACAGTTGCTCAGGACAAAATCAGTGAACTGGAAGATGAACTGTATAACACCTTCATACAGCAATAGAGGTTGGAAAGAACCTCAAAGAAAGTGAACAGATGGCACTAGAACTCTGAGATGAACTCAATAGAAACAAGGTAAAAATCATTGGAGTCCCAGGAAGTAAACCCTCATGAAGAATCAACAGTTAAGGACATCATCATCAACAGTCAAGCACTGAGAAAATTGCAGCGCTAAAGAGTTTATGCAACCAGACACAAGATGCCCAAAGAATACCAGCAAAAAGAGATCTAAAAAAAAGCACCCTAAGGCATACACTAGTCACGATGATAAAACCATATATAGAGATAGAATACTGAAAACAGCAAGGTCAAAAAAGGAAAATTACATACTAAGAAAAATTCTTAACATTTACAGTAGATCTATCACAAGCAACCTTTAAGGCCCTAAGGGCAGTGATAGGATATAGTGACAAAACTCAATGAAATGAATACTTCACCAAGAATACTTTACCTAGCCAGACTTTTATTCAGGTTTGAAGGACGGATACACAACTTCAGGAATAAACAACAGCTTAGAAATTTTGCAGACTCAAAAACAACTTTATAGGACGAGCTTAAGTGTCTACAGTAGACTCATGTACTATATGAAGGCAAGGCAGACCCAACAAATTCACCAAACTCCTACAAAAATCCCACAACAATAATCTCTCTGAACATCAGTGGATTAAATGTACCAGTTAAGAGACACAAAGTGGTAAATGGATCAAAAAGTAGAATCCAACATTTTGGTGCTTTCAAGAAACACATATGAATAGTCAGAGTAAATATAGACTCAAACTCAAGGATCAGAGGACAATCATTCAAGCAAACAAATGTTTATAGAGACTGGGGTGGCCATACTAATATCAGAAAACACAAACTTTAGGCTTAAAAATGTTATGAGACAGAGATGGACATTTCTTAATAATTAAAAGATATTTACAACAGGAAGAAATCACACTCCTAAATATATATGCACCCAATTTGTGGCCAGCAAAGTATTTAAAACAATTGCTGATAGATTTGAAGAAAGACATCAATAGCAACACAATATTAGTGAGAGACATCAACACCATCCTGTCACCCCTTTATAAGTCAACTAGGATAAATCTTAATAAGGATATACTGGCTCTGAAGGAAGAAAATGAATAAGTGGCTTAGTAGATATATATTGGGCTCTCCATCCCCAGAAAGCTGGATACACATTCTTCTCTGATACACATGGAACATTCTCCAATATAGACCATTGAATGGGCCAAAAGCATAGTTCCATAAAATCAAGAGGATACAATTATATAAACTCATGTTTTCAAGAAAATGAAAAAATAGGATATAATTTAGCTAAAGTATCACTCTCAAGAGCCAATTTATAAATGTTTTAAATATGTAGAGTAATCAATTGAAGAAGAAATGGAATGCAGTAAAAAGCATCTGAAATTACTCACAATCAACCTCAACTTTTCATATTTTAGACACTTGTATAAACCCCTTTCCTATATAAATGTGTGCTAGATCTTGTGACTTGTTTTTAACTAATGGCATATCATTTCCAATATTAGGTTTTATAAACTATGATTTGTCTTATTGTTCTCTTCTTCTTCCTCCTCCTACTGGTGCACACTCTTGTCTTTGCCTGCTCACTATGCCATGATCTAAGTAGAGACACACATGACAAGGAAATAGAATTTAAAAATAAAATTAAGTAACAATCCACAGGAGAAACTGAGATTCTTAGTCGAACAAACCATAAGAAATTGAGGATTACCAACAACTAGGTGAGTGAACTAAGCAATGTGTAGATGTTTCTCCAGTGAAACTTTGATAATTTTTGCAGTCCTTGCCTATAATTTCATCAAAGCCCTATAGCCCTATAAAGACCCAGTGATGCAGCCAGGATTCCTAGCACTCAGAATAATGAGTGTTAGATAATTTATTACAGATCAATAGATAATTAGCCTATTGATCCCAGAAACTTCTCTGCCCCTTATTTCATGGAAATAAGGTTGAATCTCCAGGAATCAGAGATCAAAATGAATGAATGTAAGAATTGTACCAGCACTCATAGCAGCCTCCCTTGCAAAGAGCAGTTTTTCGTGATGAAGATGTTACCACAGAAAATTCCCCTTCATATGACTGCCAATTTACTAGTGAATCTCAGACTTTCACTCACCTTTTTATTACTCTCTTTAGTACACAAAGAGCCAGACAGAGTAGTTTACTTCTAGTGAAGGTCATAAAAGGTGCATTTTATGTAAACAAACAAAAGCCCTTTAAGCAAAACCAACTAAAACTCTGTTCTCTATAATCAATATCACTAGCAACTCTAAGGAATGTCAGAGATGGAATATGGCAGACAGCTCTTTCCAGCACCTCTTTTGTGTATTGCTAACTGCCAGAACAAAGATCTTACAAATGCTTGGCAGAGTAAGGCTCCATGCTGTGCATAGACTTCTTGATAACTCCATCTGCATTTTTGAGAAAATTGGATCTCTTTTCCAACACAGATGCCCTCACACATCAGAATAGCAAGAAGAAAAAGGAGTAAAATGAAATATTATAGCAGGTTTTGGGCAAAACAAGTTTTGTGGTGGACTTTTCAAGAGAGCACTAGTATTGCCATGTACAGGATCACCACCTTTGGTCACCAATGAGGTCAGAATTTATTTTCAATCACTCAACAAATATCTACTGAGTGACTAATTTAAATCAAATATATTCCTGGAGTAATTACAGAAATCTGTAATTCACAGACACAAATAATTACCTTTGTGGAGTTTATAGTCAAGAGAAAAGAGACTGAAAATTTTTTCAAAATTTAAACCTATCAAGATAAGTGCTATGAAAAAAATTTGGGGATAGCTTATGCTAGGAAGCATTTTTCAGTTTCAAATAAGGCACTCAGATGAAATTTCAGTAATAAGGGATATTTGAACAAAGACTTGAAAGCTGAGTGGATAGATTTTTAGGGAAAGAACAATTTGATAAAAGAATGGTCAAGTGCAAAATCTCTGACAATTTACTAACCTGGGATTATTTGAAAAGCAACAAAGAACTCAGAGAGTGAAGAGAAGTAAATAAATCAACAGTAAGTAGTATAAGATGAAGTGATGTGGGGGATAATGACTGGCTTTTCTTCCTTTTTCACATCTATAGATGCCTTCCATTCTTAAAGTCTAATGTTGAACCCTCCTGATAAAGAATTCTGAGAACTGTAGTTTAATGTTTCCATTGGAAGAACACAGGTGAGCAGGAAAAATTCAAATTTTAATAGGCAATCTGGCACATTAACTTTTCCTGCTAAGTTCTATCAGTAGGTCTACAATTTAGAACTTTCATAATTTGTCTCTTTTAGGATTTATAGGATTTTAAAATCTTATGTAATTTAAGGCACATCTCTTTCTAACACACTGTAGCCAGAGCACATAAGAATTAGAAATGTTTTTCTGTACGTCCACTGCCTGAATTCCTGTGTAAGAGATGAAACCAAGAAGCAGGAGTTACTAAAAGTAGTAACTGAGTTTATGAGCCTCATGTATCATTTAGAGTCATTCTATCACTTTCTATTACTATTTGGTCTCTTGATTAAACTTATAAGGAAAATTACACAGTTAAGGCAGAGATATTGCTTTTCTAGGCCTAGTTCAGTAGTACCAAAGACTTCTTTGGATGCTCTAAAAAATTGAGTTGCTAAAGTCTGTGTCAAGCAGGGATGGAGAAAGAAAAGCAGGCAGCAGTCATGCAAGCCCTAGTCGTGGAACTGTTAGCAGTTAGAGCACAGATACCATTTTGTTCATTTCAATCATCCAGGCAATTGTTAAAAACATTGTTGAAGGAATGATGAGCTGAAGGAGAAAACCCTGGATATGAGAACTCTGTACTCTTGATCAAAAACAGTCATGATTAAAGGTTATGTGCATGTCAGGATGGTATAGGAATGTTAAATGAGTCTCTTAATCACCTCTTACAGAGACAATGAGGGAATGCCTAGGATTACTCCACCTGAGCTCAGTAGCTACATGTAAATAAAGCTAACAGTTTCTACCTCTTCACTGACCACCTCAAAATTTTTTTCTTTGAGAAAGAGCTCAGAATATAAAGCTTGTCCCTTGAAATTTTTAGTGTTCATTTGATCACATTTATTTATCTAATATGTAATTATGGAGCATATAGTATGATTTAGGTACTAGGGTTAAAGACAAAGAAAACCTAATAAGAACATGATCCTATTAGTCTTGGGCTTCAAGGATCTCTTATTTTGGGTAAGGACACAATCAGCTAACTTATAAATACTGTGTGGGAAAGGAAGTGACCAAAAATATTAGACAAAGGATATAAAATCAAAAAAAAGTGAGAGAAGCTTCCAGATGAAATATTTTTGAACTGCATCTAGGAAGATCTTAAGGAGTTAAGATAAAAAAAAATGTAGTGTGCTGGTAGTGTTGGTATTTAGTGTTCAAAATAGATTTCTATGTCTAAGCAACAGCAGAGGAAAAGCACAGTGTGGCAAGACCCCAAGCAGCTTAGTATAACCTATTAAGAGATGCTCACAATTTGAAGCTCATCACAGAGTGGTGAAAGCTGTTAGGGAAATAACTACACTAACAACTAGCAAGACAATGTTAAAGAATGAGAGAGGTAGAATTCCTGTCACAAATACAGGCAGGGGTGCAGAAGGGGGGGCATTCGTGGTAGGAATGTTGCACGGGTGAAGGGATTATTCTGTTTATGACTGAAACCCAACCACAAACATGATTGTAATCATGGTGCTTAAATATATATATATATATATATATATATATATATATATATATCTAGATATATATTAAAAAAAAAAGATGATGTCTGAATCTGCAGCTCAGAAGAAGCTACAGGTTAGAGCCCAATTCCTGTTTTCAGTCTCAAGGCTCTTCCTGAAATCCAAGAGAACAACTCTATTACTTCTGGTATGTAGTGTGAGAAATGGTCTATTGTAGCTGCCCAAGACTGCTAGGGCTACAGGGCTACATGCTGCAGAGGTCCAAAGCTGTGAGCACCCGGTGCTGCAAGGCTCTCAGGGGCCTGTGAAGCCAAACTGCCAATTGGGGCCTAGTGCCCAACCAGGAATGCCAACATGTAGTAACTGCCTGCCCAGGACTGAGAAGAGAGAGAAGAGATGAAACTAAGTATACTTTTTTATTCCTCCTGAAGTCTGAGAGAAGGAGAGAAAGAGAGAGAGAGAGAGAGAGAGAGAGAGAGAGAGAGAGAGAGAGAGAGAGAGAGAGAGAGAGAGAGAGAGATGTAAATTCACCAGTCTGAGTTAGTGGTGGGTGGGGTGGGGGGAAGCCCTAGTACAAAAAAGAAAGAAAGGGGAATAGGTAAGAAGCAGGCAGCATCTCTCTGATGCTTTAGACTTGGCCCCATGCAAGACAGCAGGCACTACTTTTATTTTTTTGAGAATTCCCACACTTGGACTCTTTGAATATATATTATGATTTCTACTAAACTATTTATCATACTTAGAAATGAAGCTACTCACTCTTTAAGCACTCTTTTGGACTGATACTATCCCTTAAAAAATCTTTTCTATTCTTTGTTTTTCTGATTCGTGCTTGCATTCTTTACAAACTTAGCACCTGGACAGGCCTAAAGGCCATGGCCACATCTTCCTACAGCAAATGGACGATTAGGTTGTTTCCAGGTCATGCAGATTCTAAATAATAAGCAATGAACATAGGTGTGCATGTATATTTTTATTGGTTTTTTTTTGTTGATCTTATTGTGCCACAGATCTAATTCCAGGGTCTAATACATGCAAGGTAAGTGCTCACCACCAAACCACATTCCCCATCTCCATATCCTTTTAAGTTTATGTTTTCATTAAAGAAAATGAAAGATATCTAAAAAAAGATAAAAACCCAGAATCAAGACTACTCAAACAGCAGCTCTATTTTTAATTTTCAAGGAACTATGTTTTCATAGTGGCAGTTAGCATTTTACATTCTTGGCAATACTGTATAAGGATTCCATTTTCTCCATGTCCTCACCCGTACTTTTTATTGCTTATATTTTTGGTAATAGCCATTCTAAGCAGTGGATTACTCTGGTATCTCACTGAACATTTGATTTGCATTTCTTTGGGGATTTGGCAAGCTTAAATATATATATTTGGTTTTTCAGGCCACACCCATTTGACGCTCAGGGTTTACTCCTAGCTAAGCGCTCAGAAATTGCCCTTGGCTTGGGGAACCATATGGGACGCTGGGGAATCAAACTGTGGTCATTCCTCAGCTAGGCTTGCAAGTCAGACACCTTACCTCTAGCGCCACTTCGCTGGCCCCTAACTTTTTTTTTTTAACCAATGCTATCTTAAAACTATGTTCTGTCTGTCATTTAAATATATATGAAAAATCAATTTTCTGGTACAAAAATTAAATGGACTGCTCTAAAAAGTCTCAATAAAGTTAAGTGATAAATTGCAATTAAATTGGACACAGTAAGAAAATCTGAAAAACTTGTTTCACAAGAACTTTACATTTCAACTTTTTTTTCTCTTTTTTTATTATTTTTTTATTTAAACAACTTGATTACATACATGATTGTGTATGTGTTTCAGTCTTGTAAAGAACACCACCCATCACCAGTGCAACATTCCCATCACCAATGTCCCAAATCTCCTTCCTCCCCACCCAACCCCCGCCTGTACTCTAGACAGGCTTTCTATTTCCCTCGTACATTCTCATTATTAGGATAATTAAAAACGTAGTTATTTCTCTAACTAAACTCATCCCTGTTTGCGGTGAGCTTCATGAGGTGAGCTGTAACTTCCAGCTCTTTTTTCTTTTGTGCCTGAAAATTATTATTGCAAGAATGTCCTTCATTTTTCTTAAAACCCATAGATGAGTGAGACCATTCTGCATCTTTCTCTCTCTCTCTCTGACTTATTTCACTCAGCATAATAGATTCCATGTACATCCATGAATAGGACATTTTCATGACTTCATCTCTCCTGACAGCTGCATAATATTCCATTGTGTATATGTACCACAGTTTCTTTATCCATTCATCTGTTGAAGGGTATCTTGGCTGTTTCCAGAGTCTTGCTATGGTAAATAGTGCTGCAATGAATATAGGTGTAAGGAAGGGATTTTTGTATTGTATTTTTGTGTTCCTAGGGTATATTCGTAGGAGTGGTATAGCTGGGTCGTATGGGAGCTCGATTTCCAGTTTTTGGAGGAATTTTGCTTTCCATAAAGGTTGAACTAGATGGCATTCCCACCAGCAGTGGATAAGAGTTTCTTTCTCTCCACATCCCCACCAAAGAAAAACTTTTGAGAGTGAGAACTGCTTGTTCTCATTCTTTGTGATGTGTGCCAATCTCTGGGGTATGAGGTGGTACCTCATAGATGTTTTGATTTGCATCTCCCTGATGATTAGTGATGTGGAGCATTTTTTCATGTGTCTTTTGGTCATTTGTATTTCTTCTTTGTCAAAGTGTCTGTCCATTTCTTCTCTCCATTTTTTGATGGGATTAGATGGTTTTTTCTTGTAAACTTCTGTCAGTGCCTTGTATATTTTGGAGATTAGCCCCTTGTCTGATGGGTATTGGGTGAATAGTTTCTCCCACTCAGTGGGGGACTCTTGTATCCTGGGTGCTATTTCTTTTGAGGTGCAGAAGCTTCTCAGTTTAATATATTCCCATCTGTTAATCTCTGCTTTCACTTGCTTGGAGAGTGCAGTTTCCTCTTTGAAGATGCCGTTTGTCTCAATGTCCTGGAGTGTTTTACCTACATGTTGTTCTATGTATCTATGTATCTATGTATGGTTTCGGGTCTGATATCGAGGTCTTTCATCCATTTGGATTTAACCTTCGTACATGATGTTAGCTGGGGGGTCTAAGTTCAATTTTTTGCAAGTGGCTAGCCAGTTGTGCCAACACCACTTGTTGAAGAGGCTTTCTTTGCTCCATTTAGGATTTCTTGCTCCTTTATCAAAAATTAGGAGATTGTATGTCTGGGGAACATTCTCTGAGTATTCAAGCCTATTCCACTGATCTGATCACCCAGCAGCACTCAGGGGTTTCTCCTGGCTCCACGCTCAGAAATCGCTCCTGGCAGGCTCGGGGGACCATATGGGATGCCGGGATTCGAACCAATGACCTTCTGCATGAAAGGCAAACGCCTTACCTCCATGCTATCTCTCCGGCCCCCAAATATATGTTAATATGTCTTTGGAATCTGCATATCTTTTAAAAAAATAACAGTAGTGCTGATTCAGGTCCACTTTTTATCAGATTTTGGGGCGTTTTCTTTTATGTTTTGTTATTGAATTGTGTAAGCTTTTCATGTATTTTGGATACTAATAACTTAACATATATGATTTGCAAATACCTTTCCTTAGTCAGTAGATTATATATTTGTTTCTAAATGATGCTGATTATTTCTTAAAACCCTACTGAAGAGACCAGAGTGATAGCACAATGGTTGGACCTTTCCTTGCATGCTGCTGACCCAGGACAGACCCGGGTTCGATTCCCACCATCCCATATGATCCCTCCGAGACTTCCAGGAGCGATTCCTGAGCACAGAGCCAGGAATAACCTCTGAGTGCCACCAGGTGTGGCCCTAAAACAAAGAAACAAACAAACAAACAAAAAGACCCAATTCAACTGCAAACAAGTTTTACAATCCCAGAGTCCCTTACCCCTTTATTCTTGCACAGCTACTATTTTCTTTCTCTACATTTTCTAGCATTGTACCCAATTGTCATTCATAGAGTGTAGAAGAACAAGAACTGTCAACTCTTCCCATTTTTAAATGACAGTAGTGCTTTAGACAGAATTCTTCTCTAAAGAATCCTTTGAGAGTGAGAAAAATCATTCCCATCTGTGTAATATGCTGGTCATAAAAGGATGCTGACATTTTAAAATAGAGAGTTTAAACAGTATTTTAACCTCTCTGTATGGCTAATTAAGTATTTTTTACTAAATTACTTTGCAGTCCCTATTTCATAGATTTTTTTTAGTCTTTTGTTTTAGTGCTGCGTATATAGAGATCCTGACAGAAAATGAGTCTGTCTTTTTTGCTTAGTTCTTGCTTACATGGTAAACTTGATAGGTTATTTTCACTGAACCTTTTCAATTTAAAATTTCTGACTCCCTTTGGCCAAGAAAGTCTCAGGTTTGACCCTCTGGGCCCTACAAAGTAGCAATTTGGTTTTTATTGAATTTCTTCTGAATTATCATTCCACTGCTAGATATTATAATTCTCTGTCCACAGAAAGAAAATACTGAGTCACCAGTTTTTCACTGAAAAACTTTAATGTTCTGGTTTATGTTAATGGAGTCCTCCCATGACCCAGCTACATCTTGTCCTTTCCCAAGATGCCTGTCTTATTGTCATGGCAATTTTATGGAAACTTAGGAAGAAAATGAAAAGAACTTTGCTAACCTCAGAACCAGTCTTATGTGTATACAATATGTGCTGTCACTCAGGGTTTTATTCTTGGAGAACAATCACTCTCTTTTAAATGCTCCACTCTAAAATCATTCAATTTTTATAATTTTTGGGGGGGCCACACCCGTTTCGTTTGATGCTCAGGGGTTACTCCTGGCTAAGTGCTCAGAAATCGCCCCTGGCTTGGGAGGACCATATAGGACGCCCCGGGATTAAACCTCGGTCCTTCCTTGGCTAGCGCTTGCAAGGCCTTACCTCTAGAACCACCTCTCCGGCCCCCATTTTTTTTTTTACGATTTTTATTTAGATCAATCTGAATTACAAGTTTTTACAGTTGTATTTCAGGTATGTGGTGAAAGTGGTTTAGGGCAATTCCCACCACCAGTGTTAACCTCCCTCTGCCATAGTTCCCAGTATGCCTCCCATACTGTCACTCCTAGCCCCCTGGACTGCTAGTGTAACAGGTCCCTTTTGTGTATATTGTTGTTGACTTTGGGGGGGGATTTAGGTTTGACTATTTTTTATTTCCACTCAATTCTCCTGAGACTGCGTGGCCCCTGGGTCCCATCTACTTTTTTTTTTTTCCTCAGTTTGTAGGAAGACCTAGAAATATGAGGCAGAACCAGATGTAAAATCATTAATTTTTAGTAAGGAGCCACATTATCATTTTATAGAGCCCAGTAAATTGGGTGATAGTTCTACTGACATTATTGTTTCTTTTGTTATCAAAAAATGAGCCAGAATGCTCCATCAGCTCTAGTATTTTAGTGTAGCAAAGCCAGTTTGTTTCTTCCTATCAATGTATTGTACCTATGACTGCCTATCTGGTAGAACAGATTTCAGAGAAGTCTAGAGGACATTATTATCCTGGGAGGTATGGGCAGACCCATAAATCAACTGCTAACTGAATATCAGGAAGCACCATGCACTTCTTGGCTAAACTCCAGTGTTGTTCAGAATTAGAGACAGTCAAACTCATCAGTGCACAGATAGCTTCCCAAATGGTGCCTTGCCCTAATCAAACTCAGAGAAGTTCTCTAGAGAATGTCACCTGAAAGAACAACACCAACAACAAAAATACCCCACAATGTATAGCAAACTGGATTTGTTTTCCGAAAGTATAAAGAGATATGGATATTTGATTAGACCTTTCATTCATTTCAATACAGTTAAACTGAAAACCACATTAATAGAACAATGCACTGTTTTCTTCTTTTTTTTTTTATCTAAGAACACCTGGTTTGTTAGAAAAGCAACTTGAGAAGAAGGCAACTCTCTAACTGTGGATAGGTTCTATACTTAATCTTCTCATTCACTTAGAGTTTATTCGAAGGAATAAAGACGTTATATTGAATTTCACTAGCAGTCATATGATATTCAGTTGTCAAGGAAATCAAAATACCTAAAAATTCAGTCTATGAAAGAAGAAAAAAGAGAGAGCAAGAGAAAGAATGAGAAAATATATACTATAGGTAATATACATGTTTACTCACAGATATAGTTACACAAACATAAAGAAACATATATATGCATCACCCAACAATAGTAAAATAATTTTGATATATTGACTCTGATTTTTAGTTAAAATATGCTGTTCATGACAGAAACTATGAAATACTAGAAACGCTTTATTGACTTTCAAATGCCAAATACATCTCTTCACACTTTCACATTCAGTGATATCAGGTAGGTGTCTTGCAATCAACCATGAAGGCAACATTTATATTACTGTGACATATGTTATAAACCAATACTCTCACTTCTTCCTCCCCTCACCTCCAGACACCAGAGATCCATTTTCTTACAAGAACACCACTATATAGACTTTACTGCACAAAATTCTAAATAATTCTTATTAGTTGAGAAAATGAAAGCATCATAGATTTCACCATTAAAAACTAATTAATTAATTAGAAATTAATGAAGAATAGTTAAGAATGGGATATTTCATTGAAACTTTATCAGCACCAGACTTTCATTATGGACTGCTTTCTTTTTTTTTTTTTTTTTTTTTTTTTTTTGGTTTTTGGTTTTTGGGCCACACCCGGCGGTGCTCAGGGGTTATTCCTGGCTGTCTGCTCAGAAATAGCTCCTGGCAGGCACGGGGGACCATATGGGACACCGGGATTCGAACCAACCACCTTTGGTCCTGGATCGGCTGCTTGCAAGGCAAACGCCGCTGTGCTATCTCTCTGGGCCCTTGGACTGCTTTCTAAGAATATTGGTTAAGCCTAGAACACAATAGTTAAATTTTTTGCCTGACCCAGGCAACCCAGCCCCTGACAATGAGATTAGTGAGTATGTATGAATCTCTTTAGGGTTAGGTTAATTAATGGCATGAATACAAATAATAAAAATAAATAACTACATAATATGCATTCATTCTCTTAAACTAAATATTGCAAAAGACCATATATAATTTATAAAGATAAAGTAAATTAAAACCATTAGAACTTTTAGTAACCCTGTTTTCTTTAAGTGTATAAAAATAGCCTGAACATGCTATATGTAACACAGAGAAGAAAATTTCATAAAACAAAATAGTAATGTCATTTCTTTTTTTCACTTCAAATATAATGATGTGAAAGAACCGCCTTCCCAGCAGGAGACTGAGAAATTAAACAAGGAATTTATTGCTCAGCTGTCTGTGGCTACAGAAATTTATGGCCAGGGTGGAAATTACACCAGTTGTTTTTTATAGAAGGAAATGGATCCACTGCATTCCATTACTATTGGAAAAGCCTTATAGAAATGTCAGCCAATTTGATTCCATCATTTCAGAATTTAGATATCCTATTCACTACCCTCCCACAACCCACCAAGTACCCAAACTTATCTTCTATTAATTAATTTTTCTCAGTTCTTCATAGAGAAAAGAGTAGAGAGGATTTAAATGGAACCTTAAATTTATATGTATAATGTAGAACATAGTATTCCATTACTCTTATAGTACAAATTTAAAAAGAAAATATCTAGAGAAAATACTTTGAATTAAAAATATTTTGAAATCATAATGTAAAAAATGATGTACTGGGATCCTGCATTAAAGATACTTTGTTACAGTATTATTATTAATACTCTATATTAATTCTAGAGTTAATTAAGTAATACTCTAGATTTATTTCAAATGTTTACATATATCAGACCACTTAAGTATCACAAGAGCCCTATAAGGTTACTGGGTTTTGAGCCTATTTTTTTTATGTAATGATACTGAACCATAGAAAAACCAAGCAATGTCCATGGTTAAATAACCTACAAATGACAGTAGACTGAATATTTAAAACCAGTAAAATTGTTCTAGACGGTAACCTGTGCCTTGGCCAGAACATTAGATTAATGACCTGAGCACATGCTTTGCATACAATAGCTTTGGGTTATATCCCCAAAACTGACCTGAAAGCAGTTTCTTCAGTACTGCTCTATGCATCGTGACTAGAACATAGAGATAACTGCCTCAATAAAGCCAGAGATAAAAATATTAAACTCTCAAACAAATAAGTTATGTGATGAAAGTTATCCAATACAAAGTGTTTTATAGGTATAGCATTTTTCTTTTAGAAAGAAATTTTTTCATCTCCTTAATCTTAATTCTTTTGTTTGTTTGTTTGTTTGTTTTTGGTTTTTGGCCACACCCAGTGACGCTCAGGTGTTACTCCTGGCTATGCTCTCAGAAATCGCTCCTATCTCGGGGGCCATATGGGATGCCAGAGGATCAAACCGAGGTCCGTGCTGGGTCAGCTGCGTGCAAGGCAAACACCCTACTGCTATGCTATCTCTCCAACCCCTCCTTAATCTTAATTTCTATTGATTTCCTTGAAATGACTTCCTCTTCTTACCTCCTGGGCCAGTCAGCATCCAAATAGCTAGCCAATGAGTGACATAGAGTTAAATTGGTCTAAAGTTGAAAGTGTTAAACATAGCTTCTTATTAGAACAATTTAAGATGTTCTCAGACTATCAAGATAAGCTCTGAAATTTTTTAAACTAGGGTTCTGAAGATCTAGTAAGAATAAAATTAGATGAATAATATTGTAAAAGATAAAAAAAAAATTGTCCTTGATGACATGTCAATAACAGATAGGTACAAGGTTGTTTGTGTCACTTATTATTTAATTCCCATGATAACCCATTTGGTAGATGTGTAGATGATCAACAAATAAAGCAATAAATTCACACTAGCTAATAAAATAATATTTGGGGAGGTAAACCAGATGTTTGAAACTTTATAACTCCTTTTTGCCATCGATATTAAGGTAAATAAAGTGACAGATAAGAGATGGAGTGAAGAGGAGGAAAAAATGAATGAAATAGAGTCAGAAGTAGCCAAGAGATCAGCTTTATCCATGAACTTCAGTTGCTACTGTGATTTAACCAAGTAGTTACTGTAATCCTCAATTTCTTTAGCTAAGATTAAAATAAGCATGACCCAGTTATCATAGTCCTCCTGACAGCAGAGTCAAGGCGACATCCAATTTTCAGGGCTTCACCCTTTGCTGGAAGTCCCTCTCCATAAGGGAGAAAAGTTCCACAGAAAATTGTTGTTCATTTCTAAATTGGAGGTAATTGCTCCTGCATAAGAAATGCTAAACTTTGGTGTCCTTAGGCAGTAATCTGGCCATGCATTTATAGAGTGAGTCAGTGCTAATTTGGCAGTCGCAGATAGCCATCAACAGTTATAATTATATGGTAGGACACCTATTCTCCTTAATCTTAATGGAAGATGATGGGCAAGTTGTGGTAGGGAAGTATTGGGAGCTAGTCTTTAAAGCTTGTCATTGGACTAAGACTCACAATGAACTGTAATATAAAGGAAACTGCTGGCTGTAGCTTTTCTCCAAAAAAGAATGAACTTGAAATATATTCAGAAATTAAAGCTATCCAATAACCATGTGATAAGCAGTAAAGAACCACGTTTAGAAAATAATTATTAAGCATAAACATAAAGAAAATAATGCAAGGCTCTCGCCTAAACGTTAAATTATAATAGAAACTCAAGGTATTTTGAAATCTGCAACATTCACATTCTTTCTCTCCAGTCACTCCCCCCTCCCACTTTTTAGTAATTGGTTAATGGATGCTAAAAGCATGATGGAGAATGTAGTTTGCCCAATTTATTACTACAGTTCATTTTATAGATAGCAATCCTATATCCTACACGTTACGTTAGATATATAGGTTACATTTAGAAATCAATATCACTTGGCCGCAATTTGATAAGTGCTTCTGATTTAATTTCTAGCTATAGCATTTACTTTAATCAAAGTTTTGGCAATGAAGGCCAAGTTGATAGCAGTAGGCAATAAGCTGATTTGGAAGAGTGAGGGAAAAGAGCACAGGCAGATTAGTAAGAATCTTTAGATGCATGATTTCACTTTACTCTAACTTTAATTTAAAATGCTATTGTCTTTAACAAACACTCATAAACATTAACCATTCCAAGACTATAGGAAAACACTATGATAAGACCATCTAGAAAAAGGAACTCTAGAAAAAATATGGTCAAATCATCAGCATATAGAAGGGAAATAACAATACAAAATGAGAAAAACCCTACTAAGAAAATCTTAAGTAGATGATACCTTGATATTGTGCCATGATTTGATGTTTTTTAATAATTTTTATGTATAAATAATTATGACATTTAATTAAAAAATGAATGTTACACAGGACATTTTAAGGACTCTGGACACTGATATTAATCTCTCTGGAAACCAACCATTCAAAATTTTAAGTGGAATTATTTTGTTAAAAATTGTCAAAAATTACTTTTTCTATAGGGTCTTCTGAATACATCATGTTTTCCTCATTTGATCCCTTGAGGCATTGTGTCCTCATAGTATAACTATAAAACACATGAGAAATAATTTATATTATTCTTTTTCTTTTTGAACCTCTGGACCTTAGAATAATACCGCGAGAATCAAGAAAATAACTTTCAAGTCAATGATATTGGACTGCCAAGCAAATATCCTGCCAAGCCATAGAGTAGTTTGGGGAGCTTTTGGTGTTTTGTGTCTATATCTGTCCTATCACATCCCTTCCTACAACATTCTCAGGCATTGGCAATGTTCAAAATAGAAGCTTCTTTCTCAAAACACAATGTTGTATGTACAATTAAAGCAGTATGGAAATACTTTCCTTGTGAACTTCTTTCCTTGTATTCAGAAATGGTATACCTAACACACACACACACAAGCGCGCGCCACACACACACACACACACACACACACACACACACACACACACACCTTTTTTTATGGACACTGCACTCCCAAAAGTCAACTCACCTGCTCCTCTCTCCTTCCCACTTTATATCAACTTGAGAGATTGGTCATGCAGGAGGCAGATGGTTCTTGTGGTCACAATTGGGTCAACATGGTATATGCAGAACTTAGTTCTTTCCTCTCTCCCTCCTAACCTTTCTTTTTTCTTCCTTCTTTTTCCTTTTTTTTATTTGTTTTATTGTTTTGTTTTGTTTTCAGCCACACCAGGTAATGCTCAGGGGTTATTCCTGGTTATGTGCTCAGAAATCGCTCCTGGCTTGGGGAGATTTTATGGGGCACTGGGGGATGGAACCACAGTTTTTCCTAGGCTAGCACTCGCAAGGCAGGTGCTTTATGGCTCATGCCACCGCTCTGGCTCTTTCTTCCTTCCTATTTGCCTCCCTTCCTTCCTTTCTCTTTTCTACTTTCCTTTTCCTTCCTTCCTCCCTCCTTTCCTTTCTTCATCTCTTTCTTTTTTCTTTCTTTTTCTTCCTTCCTTTCTTCTTTTTTATTTCTTTTTTAAACATTTGCTGATTTCTGTATTTCTGGACCACTAGAAATAACCAAGCTCTTCAACATCTACCACCAAGTTGTTATAACACAGTTGGAAAAGCCTAAATGTCATCTCTAGAAAAATAGAACTATAAAGGGACATATTTAGATTATGTACTATTGGAGTAAAAATTAATAATTAAAACTCTCAGCATGAAATATCTTAAAAAAATGATGATGCATATGAATTGAAGCAGGATGAAAGTACAGTATTCATTAACCCGTTTCTGTTCAGTAAAACATATTTAATCATTTAAGAAAAGTTGAGTTTCAATGATAAGGCCCTGTTTTAGTCAATAGAAAGACAGCAAAAAAAAGGGGGGGGGAATCTTTCACAAAAGGTTTTTCTAGTGGTACGAAATAGTAAGATAATAAAATAACACAACAAACTGTTTTAGGTACAGGTGAATTTTTAAATTTATGGAGCAAAATAAAACAGAGAAGGATAAATTGTATATGCAAGGAAAAGAGCCAGAAAACTGTGACTATAAGCTCTCCCAGGAAAGGTAGACTTCAACAAAGGCAGAAAGAGGTGGAAATAAAATTTGTTGTGACAGACATACAGATGTGTCTGAGAGAAATTTTCTCAAATCTATTTTAATAAATTCACTTTCTTTCATGTTTGCCAAGACAGATACAGAGTGTTCTACAAATTTATAAAATTTTAGTCACTTCAGTAGGAAGTTATATGTATATTAAAGTGTGTGTGTGTGTGTGTGTGTGTGTGTGTGTGTAAAGCTAAGGTGGGTATATAAAAGTCAATATATGCCTTTAAAGTAACTGAGTTAAAAGTTTTATTGTTGGGGCCAGATAGAACAGCAGTAGGGCATTTGCCTTGCATGACACCTATCCAGGATGGACATTGGTTTGATTCCCGGCATCCCATCTGGTCCTCCTAGCCAGCGATTTCTGAGCACATAGCCAGGAATAACCCCTGAGCATCACAGGGTGTGGCTCAAAATGCAAAAAAAATGTTTTATTGTTATTGAATCATTCCAAAATAATAATAAAAAATGAATCAGGTGCTTAAAACCACAGCATTAATACTCCAAACTCTGATGCTGAGAATGTTTAGTGAGCTGGATGAGTATTTGGCTCTTTTCCTAAAGAAAAAAATTCAATAGAATTCAAAATGCACAGGCTTGCTTCTGAAATGTACTCCTTAACCTATCAGTTTACAAAATTAGTCATAAAGCCAATGGCAAAAGAGATTCTGACAAGTGAAAGGATGTTAAAATTTCTAGGGCTGGAGAGATAGTGCAGAGGTGAAAACTCCTGCCACACATCAGCTGACTCCAGTTATACCCTCAGCAAGTCTACCTGATTCCCCAGCATCTCAGCAAGCAGCCCTGGAGGTCCAAGGACACTGCAGGCTTGATCTTGTAACACTGGCTCTAAAAGGTCCTGGCAGCACTGCTTCTTCTTGCCCTCACACTCAACCACTGACCTTGTAGGCTCAGAATTATGGGTGGGGATCTGAGGCCTTTTAAACACCATGTGGAAGACATCTCCAAAAATTTGTTTTTGCAAAGGTTAAGACCTTGGTATAAAGCTATGCCTTATTTATTTTTCTTTTTGAAGTAAAATGGGAGATTGGGCCATACTTGGGGCTACTCGGGTTCTTCCTTGTTCTGTACTCAGGGGTTACATCAAAAATATTTGGAGAGCTATGTAGTACCAGGTACAAATTAGGGTCTGCCACATGCAAGTCAGGTGATTAACCTCAAAACTGTTTTAAGTAAAGGGACCTACAGCAAAGTACCTCACTTATCTGGTCTTAGATTTTCATATTTGTAAGTGAAAACACAATCTTGCTTCTCAAGAAATTAGGGGAAAAATTTTTTCTACTTCCCTCTCTCTCTCTGTGTGTGTGTGTGTGTGTGTGTGTGTGTGTGTGTGTGTGTGTGTGTGTGTGTGTGTGTGTGCGCGCGCGCTGCTCTGTAATCTTTATGAGGGCCAGGAGTATGTGCTATCCTTGTTCTAGTATCTCAGAACTTTCTAGCATATATGTGTTTTTTAAGTTTCTGCAACTGAATAATATATTCACAGAAAAGGAACTGGCATAGAAAGCTTCTTACATAATAAAATGCTTTCTCCTTTCTTTTTCTTCATCCGGCATTCTGAGACTTTTCTCTGCTTTAGCCTAGATCGTTGAACCTGAACCTGTAAACAAATATGAATACCAGGTGTTTGGGTATTTAGAATAATTTCTAAACAGGGGTGGAATAAATCCTCAAGCCATGAACACGATTCAGTTACTGAAAATGGATTTCTTTTGCCAGTGGGTGTTCCTGAGATGGACATTGTGTAAGCCAGTCAGCTGCCATAATAAAATACATATTTTTTCTTCTTTAAATGCCTTTTTAGTAGCAGGAATGGTAGCACAATAGGTAGGGTGTTTGCCTAGTACGTGACTGATCTAGGATGGACCCGGGTTCTATCCCCAGCATCCCATATGGTCCCCCTAGCCAGGAGCGATTTCTGAGCGCAGAGCCAGGAGTAACTCCTGAGCGCCACCAGGTGTAGCCCCAAAGCAATAGCAAAAACAAAAAGCCTTTTTGTATTAGAGATGGGGGGGGGGGTCCAATGACTCATTTCTTTTAGTTGAGAGCATCATAGATTCACTTCTCTCAGTTGAGAGTATCAGTTTAGAAATCTTTCTGAAGGCATCCTTCAGACATACTTCTGAGAACCCAAGCTAGACATGTGCTCAAGGTTTTCTGCAGATAACAACCATAGCCTTCTGGCCAAGAGTCAGGATGAAATGTCTCAATGAATGGTCTGAGACCACTTGCTGCCTATCATGGATTCTGTACAATTTCAGTCTTAAAGTTCTCCTTTTAAGCCATTCCTAAAAGGTAGAAACTGAGGAGTAACTATGGATATAAAGAGAATGTAAAGAAGCTACATGGTATAAATATGTATAGTCTTTAAAAATTCAGATCTAGGGGCTAGTGAGATAATTCAAAGGGATGAAGCTTATGTTTTATCATTCATAATACTCTGATTTTTTTATCCCTAGCACTGTGTCCCCACTCTCAATCTTTATAGCCACTTAAGTATATCCCTCAAATCTCATGGGATATAAAACACTACACGTCTAGGTCTAGTATTAAACTATCAGAACAGCCAAATAATGAGGTAGCCCTCGGGTCCTAATACCAGTGGAGGAAGGATGAAATATATACAAATAGTTAGGTCTCGTTAAAATTCTTATTTCTCTGATTTTTATAATATCTTTTATATTGGTTTTATTTTTTGGGGGGGGGGATCACATCTATCACTGTTTAGGGCTTTCTCTGGCTCTGAGCTTAGGAATCATTCCTGGAGGACTCTGGGATCATATGGGGTTCCCAGGATAGAATTCGAGCCAGTCATATACAAGGCAAGCATTCAATTCACTGCACTATTTCTCTAGCCCAAAGCATCTTTAGCAATGTATTACTCTGTGTATATTTGTCTCCTGTCTGATCTACCAGCATCTATTGAGAATACTTTACAGGCTAGACACTGTTAAATAAGGACACACAGAGATACTAAGTCATGCCTTATAACAAGTCAGTGAAGTAGATACTCATATTATCTTCATTTTACAAAAGAGGAAACAAACACATGAATCATAAAACGGTTTATATTACCTGCACAAGTTCAGTGACCATTGCAAATAACCAGCAATCTCATTAACTGACTATACCACTGTGAGGACTGAATAGATAGTGTGTGAGATATATTTAGGATTTGTGGTTGGCGTATTTATTACGATTTTTGGAAAATACAACTGACACACCAGAAATGATAGGCTATGGATTTCCATACACAGTGTGGTTGGTTAATAAAAATTAGGAAGTTTTATTTCTATGATAAGTTGGGAAAAGCAACAGAAATGCTAACAAATGATGGTAAATAAACTAAGTGATATCATGGCAGTGATTTGGATGTGAAGAGAGAATGACCTAAAAGATAATTAATGGCTTGAAAATAAAAAAAGAAAAACACATAAGTGTATGGTTACTAGCCTGACAGGACATTCAAAGGAGAAGGTTTCAGGATAGTTCTTTGAGTTGTAGTAGGTGAGAAAAGTGCCACTCTTTAAAAATTAGTGCCAGTGGGACCAAGAGTGAATATGAATTTTCAAAAAAAAGGTGGCTACATTACCTTGTAGTCATCTTAAATTTAAAAAAAAAATCAAAACATGGTAGCCAGAGAGAGGATGAGGGGGAAAAGACTTCTCATGAATACATGAGAGTAGATATGAAAACATACTATTCATTGGAAGAGTCAGAAATGGAATCACTTTGAGTATCTACTTTTGTATTTTCCTCTGAACAATTTGTTGGCTTCAAATTACTTTTTAGTGCCTTCTATGTATGGGAATACAGATATTTGTGAAAAATTAAGACATTTTTACATGCACTTCTTTTCTAAATAGTTATGTGAAGCAATTTATGATGGTGGGACTTAATTCTTTCTAAAAAAGAAAAAGAAATGTCTGCCTCTTAAAGAAGTCTCTCAACAGTAATCAATAAAGAAAAGACAACACGGTGAAAGCTTTCACAATCTCTTATCTGGTCATTCTGTTGAATTGTTCAAATTATAAGAACTTGTGTCTGAGTTCTCAAATTTGAAAGGCGTGCAAAATAAACTTTCCACTCTCCCCAGAAATGATGTGATATTATCTCTGCTGGAGAAGAGATTGGAGAGATTGGAAACATTCTTTAGACGTTTCAGTTGTTGTCAAATCAAATGCCTTCATATGTCAGGAAGCTTATTTGCTGCACCCTAGGCCTGCCACAGTCCTGGATGCTGAAATTTTCACTCAGATGTTCAGGTCTATGAGTTACTTTGTGCCATCACACATTAACTGTTGAACTGCCAGTCTCAACCACCTCTGTTAAATCTTAGATAGTCAGTAGAGTAATATGGGAAATGTCTCTATTTCAGAAAGTGATTTTGAAATGGTCTCATCTAGAGTATATCAACAAAAGTGAAATAGAGAAAAAAAATGTGAAGTCATTTGAAGTGAAAAAGTCTATTGTGCCTGAAGAACATTCAACGTGCCACACCTGAAAAAGGTAATCATCCAAGTGAGCAAACCTTCATGTTCAGTTCTTTCTTGATGTGTAACATTGGAAATTTATCAAAACCTCCTGATTCCTAGGTTTCTTCAAATGAAAAATTAAAATAGAATACCTATTTCCTAACATTATTACTAGAAAACATACATGTATACAATCTTAAAATGGTATTTAGGCATTCAATGAATGTTAATTCTTATTTCCCTCTGGGTTCTGAATCATAAGCTCATCCTCCAATCCTGCCTCAATTACCAGATCTTACTTCTCTCTGCATCCCCACCCTTATAGAGGTTGTGGGATCATATATAAAACTAACAATTTACTAGGATAATCTGAGACTTCGTTTGTTTTATACATGTTGTACTCTACAATGAGGATGAATGAATGCCCTCTGTACAGGCTTAATTCAGAAAAAAAATCTATCAAGTTTTTCCAAGATAACCTGGAAATCAGGCAGGTGAAGGCAGTACAAGGAAGCACAGATGACCACAGAAGAAGCAATATGATTAAAACAGGAGAGTGGGTAAGGGGATATTTTACCCTTCATCTTAGGTGTGCATCTATATTTTTCTGGATTTACTTTTTGTTTTTGTTTTTTGAGCCACACCTGGCAGTGTGCAGGGGTTACTGCTGGTTCTGTGCTCAGGGTTCATTCCTGGCAGTATTTGGGGGGGTGCCAGTGATTGAACCCTACCTGCAAATGCCCTACCTGCTGTACTATTATTCTGGCCTGGAGTTTAAAACTTTTTTATATATTCATTATCTAATCATTAAGAAATATAGGTCATCTTTGTGGCAACAGGAAAATTCTAAATTCCCACATATTCATCCAGGAAAAACTAAATAAATAGGATGCATTTTGGGAAATGCTATGTACTAAGTAATAAAGTTAAGGTGGTAGGCAAATTAAGGCTCTTCAAGTTTCACAAATCCTGATCCATAATGCTTGCTTAGCAATATAATATCTTTCGACAATGATATTGAAACCTACCTAAAATCTGTCTTCCAACCCCCCCCACATGAACCCATTTGAAGTGGCCATTATTCTAACAATGCTTTATATCTTTAGTATACCTTTGGGATCCTATTAAGATGTTCCAGGAGACTATATAAAGCACAAAGGATTTAATATAACACAAACTGAAGGCATACTGGTCACTTTTATAAAAAACAAACAAACAAACAAACAAACAAAAACGTTCAAAGGAAACTAGAATAGGGCCAGAGTGGTGGCACAGCAGTAGAGCATTTGCCTTGCACGTGGCTGACCTAGGATGGACCTTGGTTTGATCCCTGGCATCCTATAAGGTCCCCCGAACCTGCTGGAGTGATTTCTGAGTAAAGAGCCAGATGTAACCCCTAAGCACTGCCAGGTGTGGCCCCAAAACAAACAAAAAATAACAAAGGAAACTAAATTAAAATGACTTATAAAAACATACATGCATAATAATATAAGTTCCTGCACATTATAAAAACTTCATTGGGTTTTTTCTCCTGGTTTCTGGTTGAAGAGGTTTCCAACTATTTTAGTTCAGAATAATAAGCATTTAATATAGCTGCAGGAATAATTACAAAATATTTCATCATTAGATTATTGTACTCAAGAGAAATAAAAATAGCCCCAGAACTAAATTTTTAAAATTTATTTTTTAATCTTTATGGATCATTATATATTTAGATGGCAGGCACCATTCTGGCCATCAGAAATAAGAGATAATGGGACACTTACTGTACTGGATACTAACAATGTTTTTGTTTGTTTGTTTGTTTTAAATATATAATTTTTATTTTAATCATAGTGGCTTACATATTTTTCATAGTAATATTTTAGGTACATATTAACATTGAATCAGGGGAATTCCCATCACCAAATTTGTCCTCCCTCCACCCCCTTTCCCATTTTGCATCCCATGTTCCCACCATCACCGCCCGGGGTGATAGAATGAGTGGTCCCCTCTGTGTCTAGCTTACTACTTAGTGATAATACAACTGTTTGATTTTGGTACCCTCCATTATTTCCCCCTCTATTTGAGGGGCGGAATTAGATAGTTCCAGTTATGTGGTTTTGGTTGAAAAGAAAAGCTATAAAATGGAGTGAAAATCAAATAAGCCGAAAATGGGCGGAGTCCTTCTAGAGGTTCTCAACCTCAGTTTGAGAGAGGAAAGGAAAAACGGAATTGAAAAACCACAACAATACAAAAAGAAATATCAAATAAAATATCCAATGAGCACTACAGCAATAAAGACAAGCACCACATAATAGCTACGGTCCTGAAATAAAACATAACAGAGCACAAAAAGGAAAAAGAAAAAACAAATGAAGACACCAACTTCAATATCCACACCAAAACAAAGAAGTAAAAAAAAGTGAATAAATAAATAGATGAATAAATAAAAAAGATTAATGTGTGCTTTTTTTCCCCCTGCATAGGCACAGTAAATATTGGAGACATTAAACAGGGAATTCCCTTGGTATAAGAGATACAGGGTTTCTCCACTCTTGAAGTATACTGTCATAGGATTAACTATAGATCCCTTGCATTTTCACTTACTCTCCTCTTGGTTCTTTTGTGGTGTATGGAAGTTTCTGCTTCGTCATGGATGATAGAATCAGGCCTCTGTATCTAGAGATCTTGGTATCTGCATAGGTCAAGGAATGGAGCTTATGATGAGGTCTTTCTTTGTGGTTCTAGAAGTTCTGTTCCTTCAGTATCATTTTAATCCGTCTTCTGTAGTTGGTGGTCTTGGTTATTGCACTGATCCTAGACTAGAGCCTGGGATAGTCTTTCGTTATGTTTCCAGAAGATCCATTCAGTTGCAATTATCTCAGTCAGACTTCTAGGATTAGAGATCTTGGTTGTTGTACAGATCGTAGACCGAAACCTAGACTAGGGCTTTTTTTATTGGTCCCAGGACATGTACTGCCCAGTCATGGTTGTAACAGCCACTCATCTGTAGATAGCGATCTTGGCTTTTGCACAGATTAAAGGGTGACCAGTCTTCTGATTTTGTCTTATCGGTAGCTGGGGAGGTAGGACAACCTGCTCTTAGATCAAATTGTTCCCATTTCCTCGTTGTCAGGATATCATATTAAGACTGGCACATGTTGGTGCCAGAGCAGTATTGATGATGCCCCAGAGGGAATTTGGTTCCTGGAGGTGTTATTGAGAACTGTGTCATTTCTATGTCTGGGATGCAGGGTCAAGGCTGGACGGTCGGTGTCTAATCACCTGGGGTCTAAGTTGGGTCCACATGACATATGTTCAAGGTGGGATGTGCTCCTGTATTGTAAAATAAATTTGAGTTCTTATCTCTAGTAGATAAAAGCTTGTTTTTATACGTAAGATTTCCCCCTTTTTTTAGTATGCCATTGCAGAGGGAAATGGTGCTACATTATATTGCTGGTGCATTTTGGGGTGGAAAGAGAAGAAAACAGAAACAAGACAAAAAATAAAAATATATATGTTCACATTTATATAAAGAAAAAAGATTTTTTTTAAATGAATTTAAAAAATGTAAAGGAACAAAGTGATGCAGGAGGCTACCTTACGTTTGGGGAAAAATGGGTTAAGAGGAGGTGTTATATGAGTCTTAAACTTATGGTGTAAGTATAGGCTTCCCCATTGTCTTTTGAGGTTTTCTTGTGGGGTGTGGGCTCCATAGCACCTTTTGAGATTTGGCCTTCTTGAGATTAAGAAAAGATTTGCAGCAGAGAGGTCTTGAGTAAAGTTCTTGCAATGGGGATCCTTTTGGACCTAAGTCCTGTATCAAGCAACAGTCCTTGTTAGGGAGAGCTGATAAGGAGGGCCACAAAGCATGAGTCAGCAGGGGTGTTGGTTGTATTTTCTTCCCGGGACAAGGTATGGGTTTGAGTGGGCATCCCTTGGCTTGGGTGTTGGGTACTGGCTCGTTGGGGTAGGAGGCCGGTCTTGGTGCCTAATGGATTAAGAACTGAGGGTGAAGAGCTTTAATAAGATGGGAAATCGGGTTGGGACTGGGAGGTAAAGGGATAGTTGGATTTCTGAAGGGGGATAAGGGATAGTATATAGGAGGGGCTATATATACTGTAGGTATGGGTTGTTTACAATTTAGGTTTGGCTCTCAAGGAGGAGTCCTAACTCTGTGTGTTCTTGTCCACCTATAAACATGTAGAAGTTAGCTTAGGTGTAGCTTAAGAAAAGGAGGTGGGAAGAGCAAGAGATAAGCTGGGTACAGAAAGATAGGCAAATATATTACATGTAAGGTAAAGAATCTAATAGACCAACTTATATATATATAAATACTAAACACTGTGTTAGTGAGGTCTATCTATATAGGTGTTTACCCTTTGTGAATACTAACAATATGTTTTAATGCCTTAATTTTATCAGGAATAAAATAACCCTTCAGCTTCTTTGTCCAAAGTGGTCCTTGAAAACAAATAATGGACACCCTAATCTTAAACCTTGGTATTCAATCATACTGAATACTGTATACAGTGCTCATTATGACACTAATAAAATACTCTAATTTAACTACTCCCTTTTGTTTATGTCTTCTATTAGGACACAAAGTAAATGATCATTCAGACCACTGGAAGAGTCAATGGTGCACCACAGACCTATGTTACAGGTCCGAATCATCAAAGATGGTTTTGCAAATTACTACTTCCTTTTTATTTTCTTCTTTCTTTCTCTTTTTTCTCCTCTCCTTCTTTTCTCTTCTTCATCAATTCAATCTATGTTTAATAATGCCCTCATGGTCAACTGCTCCTTAAGAAAAGTACCTCTATAATAAGATGCAGTGAATGATACTATTAATAGTAGTCACATCCTATAGTCCTCACTAACACATGGCTTAGCACCCTAGATGCAAAACAATTGTGTTTATCCTAAAAAGCTCCAGCCAATATGTAACCCTGAAACCCTGATTTAGCATAACCCACCCCCATCAGTGAGGAAGAGCCTTGAAAAGGGACAACTGTCTAACACTAATGCACCAGCCCAATCTTTTTAAACTTATTTTTACAGTATTTACCCATTCTTCTTTTCTCTTATTTTTTGTTTTCCCCTACTTTCTCTCCTAATCTGTATATCAGCCAACTACTTATCTTTTCTTATCTCAATTAGTTCTCAAGAGCTCAGACCCAACCTATGAGGGTCAGGCCTCCAATAACAATCCAGGAATAGATCACTAACGTTTTCCTTTATGTGGGCATGAGTTTGTAGACAGTGGACTCCTCTCTGATTGCCAAACCTAAAATGTAAACAACCCATGCCCAAGGTGTATTACCCCTTTTATATATTATCCCTCCTCCTCCTTCAGAAATCCTTCTAACCTCTCATCCCCCAATCCTGATCCATTATCCTTCCTATTTAACTCTCTTTACCCTCAGTTCTTTACCCATTAGGTACCGAAACTAAACTTCTGTCCCAATAAACCATTACCCAGCTCCCAAAGCGAAAGAACATCCTCTTATCCTCACATCTCGTGCCTCGGCAAGAAACTGCAACCAACACTCCTACTGATGCAAGCTTTGTGGCCCTTCTGACCCTCCCAAATGTGGACTGTTACATGCTCCCATTTCATCTCCAGAAGGACCCCAGCCCAAGGACTATCCCTTATGTCTGCAAATCACTTCTCAAACTTAACAAGACCACAATGTGTGATGAAAATGTGCCATGGATTTCACCCCCCACAAGAATATCTCAAAAGACTCAATGGGAAAGCCTATATTTTCTTTATATCTTTAATGCCTCTATAACAATTTCTCCTAGTTTTTATATTCCCAAATGTAAGTTAGCCCCTTAAACACCTTCTTTTCTTTAATTCCTGTTTAAAATTTATTTTTATTTATTTTAGTGTATATTCATAAATAATTTTTCTTTCTCTTTAACTCCTCCTGTTTTGGCTCTGCTTGGTAAGAAAACATACAAGAAAAAGTCTTGTCTGGATGAAAGCTCAGGTCAAAACCAGGGCACAAAGATTCTGTAGCCTGACATTCTTACTCCAAATGCACAAGCAATATAATATGGCACCATTCCTTTTTGCAAAGGCATACTAAAAAGAGGGGGGGGAGAAATTTTATGTATAGAAACAAGCTCTTATCTACTAGAGATAAGAACCCATACATTTTTATAATAAAAGGGCACCTCCCACCCTGAACATGTGTCATGTGGACCCAACTTAGACTTTATATGACCTGGCAGCGACCATCCAATCCTGAGACTTAGACTTCAGTCATAGAACCGACACCATTCCCTAAAACAGCACCAGGAACCAAACTTCCCCTGGGAAAATATTAATACCTCTTTAACACCAATTTATGCCAGTTTTGAAATGACATCCTGACAAAGAGGAAACGGATCCAAGAGCAGAATGTCCTAACAGTAAGATTAAATCAGAAGACACATTGCCCTTTGACCTATGAAAAGACCAAGATTACCAACTACTGAAGACTGACATTGACAGCCAAGACTGGGCAGAACTTACCCTGGGACCAATAAAAAAGACCATAGCCTAAGCTTCAGCCTAAGATCTGTACAAAGACCAAGATCTCCAATCCCAGAGGTCTGACTATAACAAATGTGACAGAATAGAACTTCTGGAACCATAATTAAAAAACTCTATTCCAGGTTTTGCCTTAGGATCTGTGAAAAAACCAAGACCACCAACTAAAAAAGTCTGATTACAACAACAGTGATGGAACAGAAGTTCTAGAAGTATAAAAAAAGATTATTCCTAGGCTTCGTCCTATGACCTGTGTAAATACCAAGATATCAAGTTAGAGAGGCCTGATTATATCATCCACAACTGAGTGGAAAGATGCCTGGCACCATAAAAACATCTTGGGGAGAGAGAAAGTGTGTGTATTGGTTCTCATGACAGCATGCTTTAAGGGTGGAGAATCCCAAAATCTCTTAGGCCAAGGGAATATTTCCTTTCTAACTTCCCCCAATGCTTACTATGCATTTACAGAAGAGGAAGAAGAAGAAGAAGAAGAAGAAGAAGAAGAAGAAGAAGAAGAAGAAGAAGAAGAAGAAGAAGAAGAAGAAGAAGAAGAAGAAGAAGAAGAAGAAGAAGAAGAAGAAGAAGAAGAAAGAAGAAGAAGAAGAAGAAGAAGGACAAGAACAAGAACAAGGACAAGGACAAGGACAAGACAAGAACAAGAACAAGAGGACAAGAAGAACAAGAACAAGAAGAACTAGAAGAACAACAAGAAGCAGCAGCACAAACCTTTTTATGTAGTTGCTGGTTAGATTTTTTTGACTGTTTTGTTGTTGTTTTGTCTTTTTCGTAGTTGCTGGCTTTGGTTTTTGTTTGTGTCTTTTGGGTTCTGTTTTTTGTATTTTTCTTGTTATCACTTTGTTGTTTTTGTTTGTTATTGTTTTCTTGTTTTGTTATCTTTTTCTTTTTTGTTCCCATCCCTCTTCTAAATTGATACTTATAACACCTAGAAGTTCTCCTCCTAGTTTTTTTCTTTTGTTTTTCTTTCTTCTATTCCTGTTATCTCCAAAAGAACCACATTGCTTGAATTATATTGTTCAGCCTAATAAATTGAGGGGAAAAAATGAATGGTATCAGGTCCAGACACCACATGAACATTCAGTGGAAATAAAAAATTGTCAGACCTGAACATCAAACCCTATCATCAATGACAACAGAACCTATATCTAATCCACAGCAAGCTGTACAAGGGGTGGGGGGACCAGTTCTACTAGTATTCTGGGGGATAAAGGAGGGTGATATGGGATGCATGCTGGGAACAGGGGTGGAGGGAGGACATCACTGGTGGTGAGAATGCCCCTGATTTATTGTCACTATGTATCTTAAAAATTACTGTGAAAGATTTGTGATTTACTTTGGCCACAATAAAAATTTAAAAAAAAGAAAGAAAGAAAAAAAGAGTTAAATAAGATTACTTTTCTTCTGAGGAGATTACAGGCTGTTGAGATGATTGACTTGCCATTGCAAATATAGAAAGAATTATGCCACATGCTTTATTTAGTAGAGGTGCCAGGTGCTCTGAGCACTCAGGATGCCAGCAACAGATCTAGACATTGCTTAGTTGGTACAATACCTGTATTGTTATGGATTTAACCTCAGTACTGCTCCACATGCCAAACACCATCCTGCTACACTGGTCTTTGGTATTCCCATCAGCACAACAAAGTGTGTGATCTCCAGCACACATAACTAAGTGCATGAACAGTACAGCTAAATTGTGTGACTCTCAACAAACACTGAGCTGAGAGATCGAACCCCATAACCAAGTGCCAATCATGGAGAACACTTCAACCTGGCATCAAAGTGTGCAACCCCTGGTCTCTGCAAAAACATTGAAGGAAAGAGCAGGAAGATGGAATAGTAAAATAAAACCAGAGAGTTGTACTGTGTTTTTATTTTGTAATCAGAAGTGGTAGAGCATCCATAGTAGAACATGCATAGCACACAGAAATGTGGAAGAGTTGGTGAATTGAAGGATGATAAGTTTTCTATCTGAATTTTCTAAAAGAACTGGAACTAAGAGTTTAAGACATAACACTTAATCTTTTTCTTTATTTAATCTTAAAGATAAAATAAAAGAGGGCCGGATAGACAGCACAGCGGTAAGGCATTTGCCTTGCTTGCAGAAGGACAGTGGTTCGTATCCCGGCATCCCACATGGTCCCCCGAGCCTGCCAGGAGCGATTTCTGAGCATAGGAGTCAGGAGTAACCCCTGAGCGCTGCAGGGTGTGACCCCAAAACAAAAACATCAACAACAACAATAAAGATAAAATACAAGGTCTTGAAAGGGTAGAAAAGAAAAGGAGGCAAGGGAAGACTGATACAAGGTGATGTGGGTGCATAACAATATCACTGCACAAGCAAACACACAGCTTATCACTTAGCAAGAATAGTTTATTTCTTTCCAGATGAGCCACACCTGGGCACTGTCCGCAGTGAGAAAAGGGGAAAATATTACCTCTCATTTTTTTCCTATAGTCCAAGTTCACTTTATGGTGAATCAGGTGGCTACTTCATAACCAATCCAGAATCCAGTTTCAACACCAGGTCTAAAGGTGTAGGTGGTGTGCCAACCAATTTAAAAATAAAAATGAAAAGAATGATGCAGCTGGGAACTCTGAGCAACCATTATGAATAAAAAGTAAAACATATGGAGAAAAAAGAGGTAATATGCAGCTGAAATAGCAGAGATTAATTTGTGAAGTCCTTTATGTATACCTTTGAGAAGTTGAGATTTTATTCTGTGAGTCTTTCCAGAAAGAGAAAGATCATCTTGATAGAGTAAAAGGTTCATTAACTTTCTGAGTAAATGTGGCTCTGTAATTTCTACTCATCACTTTAATACTTAGCTAAAGTTAAAGAAATTCATTTGAGGCTATTCCAAACTTTGATGTAAAGACAATCAACTGAGATGCTATAATTACCTAGAGAATAGATAAATTGTCAATGAACAAACAAAAGTAAATTCTCTTGTCTATTTTGTTTAACTGCAAACAAGAATTAAATTATGTCTTACTTAAATAACATATGGATACCAGCCCTCAAGGTATCTTAACTTGGTCTAGAATTATGTTAGTTGGCTAACATAATTGTTGGATCTCTCTGGTAAAATGCCTAATTTTCATGCCTGGCTTACAAAGCAATCACCCCAAGGACCCAACCAGCTTTAGTGGTCTTTGAAACACAGCCCAGAGTAACAACTGGCATTTCTTGGAACATGAATTATTTTTTCACTATGTAGTAATAGGGTTTTATTTTTTATAGAACAATAGTTAACATTTCTAGACATATTTTTAATAATTTATAACATCATTTAACCAGGATAACAAGCTACCAAAAAAAACTTATTACACTCTTATAAAGTGTCAAAATTCAAATAGTCAGAAGCACCAGTGTTTATTATCCAACAGATAATTAGTGGGATTGATAAAACTTGGAGCTCAATCCATTTGTTTCCAGGGTCCATAATTTTTCTGGTCTACTTAAATGATTGCAGAGACATTTGTGAGTAGACATAGGCTTATTTTTAGTGTAAACTACAAAGAACTAGAATCTTAAGCTCTGTACAGTTTTTCTACAGCAACTTTCAGAGTATCTTTTGAACTGAATTTATATTCTTGAATAAGCCCAAATTTTGATGAATTCTTAACCATGCAGCTTACAGTTTGTATAATTTTAATATTTAGAAATCATCTCAATTATTTCAACAATTTTTAAAATAATCGTATTGAGGTCATACTGCAATTCATATGCAATTCAATATGGTTCAGGTATGTATATATTACATCTGGATATTACATTTTCATATATACTACATTACATTTCTCACCAAAGTTTTTATTTTAATCATATAATTGTTCCCTTAAATGAGATTTACCCACTACATTTTTTCTCTTACAGATAATATAGATCATGGACTTGGTCTTTGGAGACTTAAATGCTATACTCCATGGTCAGTAAACCTGAATTTAATCTGAGAATCATCATATATGTCAACTTGAAAAATTATTTAACTTCCTTTCATCTCCATATATTGCATACAAAATAAATGCAATAGCAGATTTCAAACAGCTAAGGACACCATCTAAACTAATTTATTCAATTAGTTTAATTCAAAGGAAGAAAAGGCAGCAATTTGGCCTGTGAGTTGCAAGAATGTCAAGTATGTGATACATATCTTCATAAAATTCTGACTTGGAAGTTTGATCCTTGTATACCCAATTCGGGAATAATGAAACTTTGCCTCAGAAACATATTTTAGAGTTGAAGAGTGAGTGATTAAAGTTATTTGCACTTCATCTGCACAGTGATTTAGGCGGTGACAGTTTAACTCTTGTATTCTCATTTGCAGTTAATGTCAGATAAGATAAAAAAAAATGCAGGGCCAAAGCAGTGGTGCAGCAGTAGGGCATTAGACTTGCACGTGGCTAACCTAGGACGGACCTCAGTTCGATCCCCCAGCACCCATATGGTACCCCAAGCCAGGACCGATTTCTGAGCACATAGCCAGAAGTAACCCCTGAGCATCACGGGGTGTGACTAAAAAGAAATAAAACATGCAGCACCTTTAAGACTTACAGACTGTCTAGGATCCTCTCTAATTCTTCCTGTAGGGAAATTCTAGGGGCCTTACCTTCATGTCTCCCTTTATTTTCTGGTTCTTCAGTTTATGACATCAGATTCTTTTGTTTCTGATATCAGAATTTTTCACCTGCATTCATTTCTTATTTTAATTTTATTGAAACCATTGTAATTTACAAGGTCCTTCATAGTTGAGTTTCAAACATACAAAGTTTCAGGGCCAATTCCACCACCAGTGTCGACCTCCCTCTACCAATGTTCCCCAGGTGCATTCCATACAATCCTCTTAGCCCTCCAGCTAGCCAGTATAATGGGACCATTTTAAGGTTAGATGGTTAAAGTTTGGATCTCTTAGTTCCATTGTTGTTGCCTTTGGCTTTGGTATTTAGTTTTGTCCTTTTTAACACAACCAATATACATGAAATCACTTGGCCACTGGCCCCCATCCTTTTATATCTGTGTTTCTACTCCTCCACTCAGTTTCTTTCCTCCTCCTCAATATAGTCTGTGGCAAAGGGTGTTTGAGACAACTCCCATTTATACCATAACATTTCTGTATGCAATTATTCTAAATACCACATATAAGTGGTATTTATCCTTCTGTCTTACTTCATTTAACATGTCTTTCAGTTGAATCTATGTTGCTACAAATTTCATGATTGCATTATTCCTTACAGCTATATAATATTTCATTGTATGTGTATATATACATGTACCACACCTTCATGATCCACTTGTCTGTTGTTGGACATCTAGGTTGATTCCTAGTCTTGGCTATTGTACTGAGTGCTGCAATGAATAGCAGCAATATGCATACATCCTTATGAATAAATGTTTTTCTGTCCTAGGAATATATACCTGAAAGACGGATTTCTGGATCATATGGCAACTCAATTTTGAGTTTACTGAGTACCATCCATATTGTTTTTAATGGGTTTTAGATCAGGCAGCATTCCCATGAGCAGTGGATGAGACTACCTTTTTCGCCACATCCCTGCCAACAGAGAACATTTCCATTATTTTTGAAATGTGCCACCCCCACTGGTGTAAGATCATATCTAATTGTTTTCTTGATTTGGATTTCCCTAATGATAAGTGATGATGAGCATTTTTTCATGTGTCTATTGGCCAACTGTTGATTTTCCTCAAAGAAGTATCTGTTCATTTTCTCTTCCTATTTTTGATGGGGTTTTTAGGTGTTGTGGAGTTAATCTTTGTGAGTACTTTGAATATCCTAGATATCAAAGCATTATCTAATGTATTGAGTAAAAAATTTTTCTCCCATTCAGTTAGCTCTCTTCTAATTTTAGCCCATGTTTCTTTTTTGCCATATAGAAACTTTTAGTTTGATGTAGTCCATTTATACAGATTTGATGCTATAGCCCTTGCCATTGGCATCCTATCAGTGAAGACTTCTTTGAGGTATAAGTCTTAGAGCATTCTGCCTGTTTTTTTCTCAATAAATTTTATGAATTTGGATCTAATCTCAAGAATTTTAATTAATAAATTTCTTTGTAAGGTGTAAGATATAGATTGATCTTTAGTTTCTAACATATAGTTATCTGATTGTTCCAACACCATTTGTTTAAGAGACTGTTTTTATTCCATTTCAAGTTCTTGGCTCCTTTGTCAAAAAATAGTTGCCCATATACTTGGAAGGTTGTCACTGGATATTCTATTCTGACCTATTGGTCTAAAACTCGAGGGTTTTTTGCCAATACCATGCTGTTTTGATCACTATGGCTTTGTAGTAGAATTTAAAATTAGGTAATAAGATACCTTCCAGTTTCTTGCTTTTCAATATGGATTTGGCTATCCTAGAACTTCTATGGTGCCACACAAATTATATATTGATTGTTATAAGTCCTTGAAGAATGTTGTCTAAATTTGGACAGGGATTACATTGAAAATTATGTAGTAATTTAGGTAACATAGTCATTTTGATAATATTTATTCTTTGAATCTATGATCATGGAATAGTCTTCTGTTTTCTTAGGTCTTCAATTTCCTTCTGAAGTGTTTTTAAGTGGTATAGGTCTCTCACCATTTTTCTTAAGTTGATTCCTAGGTACTTGATAGTTTGGGGCACTATTTTAAATGGGATAGACTCTTTTAATGGGAGAAACACTTTAAATTGTATAGCATGCTAGGAGGCTCAGGTTTATGGCAATCAACTCATAACTTTGAATGCACAGGTAAAGAGGGCCACCGTCTTTCTCCACCCTGCTGCTTGAAAAGGCAAAGCAAGACATTGTTTCAGAAAAATGCTGCCCACATTTAAACCTCTCTGAAATGGATGTGACCATTGTCAAGACATATTATGAGACTCAAGCTAAGAAGCTCCTAGAATTGATGGAGAATACAGATATGCAATTCTTCATCTGTATAATTCTGCTACTATGGCTTGCTAACATGTTTTTTAGTTCTTTCAATTCCATTTGTATGGATTCTTTCATCTTTTGAAAGAGTCCTTTGAGTTGGTTGAATTATTTATCTACAGATTTCTTAAGTTCACAGACTAGATTTCTGTTGCTAAAACATTAAGTGTTAATTTTTGGTCCTCATCTATAAGGCTCAGGCTTATAGTTTTGGTGGGCTTGTAAATTTGCCAGGGGTTCTCTCCATATTGCAGTTGTTTTCCTTAGCTTTCCCATTGTTCTTTGCAGTTAGTGAGTTGAAATGCTGGAGTTTCAGGTTGTTTAAGAAAGTGATCTATTGAATTGATTGTATAAAAGATAAAGATAAAGGGGGCCGGTGAGGTGGCGCTAGAGGTAAGGTGTCTGCCTTGCAAGGAAGGACCACGGTTCAATCCCCTGGCATCCCATATGGTTCACCCAAATCAGGGGCAATTTCTGAGAGCTTAGCCAGGAGTAACCCCTGAGCATCAAACGAGTATGGACCAAAAAAAAAAAACAAAAAAACAAAACAAGATAGATAAAGCTATATCTTCTTTAGAGGTTATTTTCTTAATCACGTGAGGATATCTAAATATAGTAAAAATATTATCAATATAGTTTGTTCAACTGAGTTTTGAGTTGTATATTTTCTAAGAGAAGGAAGTGCTAGGTCTAATCTGCCTGGAAATATCTGATATAAATTGAAATGTTTTGGGATAGATGCACTAGTGTTCATACATTTTGGAAAAAGGAGGGTTGATGGACGGGAATGGAGGGTCCTCTCTTGTAAATAAACGTTCGTTCTTTGGGAGTTGGGTTGAGGTCTGGTTGTCCCAAAGTTCCCAAAAGAGAAAGGGATATCTTTTTTTTTTTTTTTTTTTTGGTTTTTGGGTCACACCTGGCAGTGCTCAGGGGTTATTCCTGGCTCCAGGCTCAGAAATTGCTCCTGGCAGGCACAGGGGACCATATGGGGCGCCGGGATTCGAACCGATGACCTCCTGCATGAAAGGCAAACGCCTTACCTCCATGCTATCTCTCCGGCCCCGAGAAAGGGATATCTTATACCCCCTATCCAGGGAGTTCAGGAGAAGATGGCATGTTGATAATTCTCAGGAAATAATCAATCTACACAGAAATAGTAGGCAAGAAAATTTGTACTGCAAGCTGTTCACCCACAAGCCAGTTGCTCCAACAAATGGAACCACAAGCCAAGATGACGGTCCCTGCTCAGCTCTCCTGCCTTCAATTTATTCAATTCCAAAATTCAAGCCCCTCCCCGTGGGGAGGGGAAAATACCAACTGATTGAGATACAGTAACAAATGGGAAACAAATGAGGACCACTTCAAAAGGCATCAAATTACTTAATATTTCCCCTTTTTAATTCTCTAAAAAAATAATAGAAAGTAGGCAACAGACCCTGAAAGGAAAAAAAATGAATAGCAATAATTTGCATAGGCACGTCAAAAAGAAAAATGTAAAGAAAAAACTTTAGGCATTATAACAGCGTGTTCCTATCCTAAAACATGAGTTAAGAAACCAATCATAAGCTCCATAATAATTCACAAACCCCATAGTACATTATGTAAAGATCTCGTAAAAGTCTTCCTTGTAGACCAAACAAAGTCAGATTACTTAATACTCTCAGCAGACAAATCTGAAATGGGGCAAGAGACAGCAGGAAGGTCAGGAGTGGCAGCAGTATTCCGAAGCAGCTTGGGGAAATAATTTGGATATTGCACTGGCTGCATTTGATGGGAGGGTCTGTTGAATTCCTCTCTCTTCAGACAAACCGGAGATAGGGTGAGAGACATCAGGGAGGTCAGGAGCCTTCTTAACTGCATACTTATCTTACTTGTTGCATCTAAAGTTTGATTCCTCTACATTGTCAACTCATTAGTTCAAAACTATCATCAAAAAAACCTCTGAATTAAAATGGGCTGAGAGACAATAGAGTTGAGGGCCAGGAGAACCAGTCCATGGTAGAAAGTTTTCTACGAATACTGGTGGGAGAGCAGGTAGGGCAGAGAAAGAACCACTATGAAAACAATAGTTGGAAATTATCCCTCTGGACAAAAAGTGGGTGCTGAAAGGAGATAAAGTGATATTCATGATACTCCTTAAGTAACAATAATGCAAATCGTAGTGTCTAAAAGGAAAGAGGGAGAGAGAAAAAGAGAGAGAATAAAACTTACTACAAAGACTGGCAGGGGAGAGGGCATGGCGAATGGGAGAAGGAAACTGTAGACTTTGGTGGCAGAAAATGTGCACTGGTGAAGGATTTTGTACATTGTTTGACTGAAACTCAATCTTGAACAACTTTGTAATTGTGTATTCATAGTTCAATTAAAAATATTTATTAAAAACAACGTGATTATGAAATATTTTAATGGGGATACAATAATAAATATCCTATCCTGTTGTGTATGTAAATATTTTAGGGGATTATTATGTTACTGACCCTACCCTGATCGGTGATTGTGCCCTCCCCTAGGGTGTGACCTGGCATTCTACCCCCACTCTAGGATGGTATCTGATCCCACCATTGGGTGGTACCTGATTCTGAGGAATAAAACAAGGGTCTGTGGAAGGCGAGAGGCTTTTGGCTGGAACTTGAGTCTTTGGACTTCAGTTTTGTCCACCTAATAAAGTTAATATTTCCACAAGCCTGACTGTCTGCAAACTGTTTACCCGCCGTTTCACCTCAGAACCATCGGCTAGACAGGGTGGCAGATGCGTGCATCTAGCTGAAGGGGAAAGACCTCATCCTCCATCCCTCCATCAGTCAACCTCTTCAGGGGCTGACTTGCAACACTATCCTTTTCTTTTTGCTTCTATTAGAGGTTCCAATAAATATAAACATTAAGTTGAAAAAAGATTTTTTTAATTTTATGGAATTATATGTATGTAATAGTATGTTTATTCTATTACATTAAATTAATATACTTTACATAAAAGAATACTAAAATTAGATGAAAATATAATTTATATGTCAAAATTTGATGGGCATATCACTGTCATAGAATTGTAAGAGAAATGTATTTACTTACTATGTTCTTACTTGCTTTCAAAATGCTAAATAATTAGTCTGCAATATTTCTATAAACAAAAAGAAGTAAAAGTTAAATCTTTTCAAAGATAACAGGAGAAGAAATAGAAACCATAATAATGTTTGAATGTTACAAGTAACAGAGATAATAGTGCATTTTTATTTCATCTACTTTAGACATAAATAGCAATGCTAAGTACTTTGAAACATACCCCACATCTAATAAATAAGAAAAGAAATATAATTCCCAGAGGGGAAAGATATGTATATTTTAATGACCTTATGATTATGACAAAATATAGATATTTGAAATATTACATAATGAATCTGGTACTAAAATGTGAAATATGCTACTAAGATGCCACAAAACATTACAGCAACAGGACTAAGCTCATTTTAATTTTCCATTTAATCATAAAGAATATACAGATTCAATTCTAATTTTCTTTCTGTACTTTATGTTGTATCTTTTCATTATTAATGTTATATCCCTCAAAGCAGTTTTCATCAGCACTTTGGTAAAGAGAAATTAATATCTCTTTTTTACTTTCACAGTTTTCTTTTTATCAAGGAGTATTGTGATCCAATAGTCTAGAAGATATTTATAGTCTAATTACATTGTTCTAATCTTAAACATGGCTAACAGCAAGCATTGATGGAGAAAAAAAGAAATGGACACAGAATTAAAAAGCTTTAATGAAGTACTTAACAAATTATTAATTACTGAATTGGGGAGGGGCACACCTGGTGACACTCAGGGTTTACTCCTGGCTATGAGCTCAGAAATCACTCCTGTCTTGGGGACCATAGGGGACCCAGGGGATCGAACTGTGGTCTGTCCTAGGCTAGCGCATGCAAGGCAGATGCCCTCCCATTTATGCCACTGCTCCAGCCCCTAATTACTGAATATTTTAAAACAGTACAGTATGAGTTAGAAAATGATTAATAAATTTGTATTTCCTCAATCACATTTGACTTATTCTCTAATTTCTTGAAACAGAAATTTTTAGAAACTTCTTTCAAATTTACTGTTTAAAGTAAGCTCAGAAATATTTACATTCTTAAATTTCTTCCTTTTTTTTGTTCACACAAATCAAACATTATATTTCTGAACAATCAAAAAAGCCAATTAAGCAAGCAAATAAAATATGGTATAGAACTTTTTCTCAAAATGATGGCCAGGGTCTAAAATAAAGTTCGACTTGTAAATAAAAGAGTATAAGTTCCATAATAATTTTCAGTCCCAAGAAATACAGAAAAAATGAGAAATTATTCAAAGTGATTCATTGGAAAGTAAAGTTCTGAAGAAAAATTAGCTAAGAGGCAACTGCAACTTCTACCAATGAGAAAACCAAGACTTCAATTGTCTTGTCCAAATCAGGATGGTGCAGAAAAGGAAAGATATACTTTGGTTGCTTGCTGGATAATAAAATTTATTGACAAAGAATTTTTCATAATTGTAGCACAATCTGATAGATTGTAACAGAGAAAACTATTAATTTAAAAACAATCATAAAATGTCAGCATCCAGAGGGAACAATTTGTCTAGCAGCTAACATGCATTATGGATGGTTTTAGACTAAGCTCTTTACCCTTATAGGGGTCTCAAACTTGCAGCCCGCGGGCCACAAACGGCCCTCCATACAACATTTTGTGGCCCTGCCCTAGAGGAATCTTTCTTTGTTTTGTTTTGCTTTAGTTGTTTGGGTCACACCCCCCAATGTTCAAGGCTTACTACTGACTTTGCACTCAAGGATCACCCCAACTTTGCCTCCAGCGGCCCACAGGTAAATTGAGTTCGAGACTCCTGATTCTAAGCAAACAACTTTAAGAATTAAATGTGATTACTTTCTCAATTTTACAGATAATAAAACAAAGACATTTGGGCTTAGCAGGTAAGACATTTGCCCTGCAAGTGACTTACCAGAAATTAATCCCTGACACTCTGAATGGTCTCTAAGCACTTCCAGGAATTTAGCACTCAGGAGTATCTTCTGAAAACAGGTGTGAGGCTCAAAATGTCCCTAAAAAGATAAAGAAAATGAAGAAATTAAGAGAATGGAGAAAAATAAAGAAATTAAGCTACACAGAAACATAGAGATGACGTTAAGTTTAATCAATAGCAAGAAATAGCATCTGAGCTCAGAATTAAAACACTAGATATTGTAGTAAGCTGTTTTAGATTCAACTGCAGATATTTTTAAAAATATTAATTCCCAGCCTGTACTCCAGACCATATCAGGATCTCTGTATATTGAAACTGGTAATTAAAAAAAAATTACTTAGATAATTCCCTGTGCAAACAAGTTTGAGAATTAACTCAGATTTCTTTTCTTGAATAAGAGTGAAAGTATTATTGAAATAACACTTGAAGGACTAATAAGAATTTACCTCTATAAGAAAGCAAGAAAGGACACTCAGGTAGGAGGAGCATAAAAACATGTGTATGTTAGTACTAAGGGCATATAACATGTCTAAACCAAAAGATTTTAAAGGATCACGAACTCCCAAATTATCCTATTTATCATATAATAGGAAGACTTTAAATATTTCTAACTATAGGATGGAAAATGAAACTTGTTTTACTGTAGACTAAAGACTCTATGGACGGTGAATGCAGACAGACTATAAGTTTATATATAGTATAAGATTTATTAATACAGACTGAAAACTCCACATTCACCAGTGGTTTTCTTTTAGCATTCTACTTGGACATTTATAATTGAGTATTCATCATTTAACTCAAAATTAATTCTTTAGAGTACTTTTAAGCCACAGCTGTTATCCCAAGTACATCGACTACAGAGATTTAGAATAAATTTAACAATCATTTTTATATTAATGGAACTGAAGTGATTCTAGTCTTTGTTTGGTGTCAGGAAGATTTCACCTGACACAGTGAAGACCCAAAAAAAGTGACAGCAGGAGTGAAAACCATTTTAAATTAGACTCAATTTTTTTTCTCTTCAATTAAGAAAAACTTTAAGTCTTGGAAATAAAAGACATTTCTAAACCATGTCATACTGAAATAAGTATGTCTTCTTCGCTGAGCTTTGGCATACTTTCTATCACCCTACCATAAACACACGGGAAATAAAAGACTTGGGAATAAATATACAATAAATAACAATGGAATGTTACGGGGATAATTCAACTGGTAAAATGCATGCTTTGCACACAGCCAACCTGGGTTCAATCTCCACCATCCTGTATTGTCCCAGGAGTGACTCCTGAATGCAGAGCCATGAGTAACCCCTGAGCATCACCAGGTGTGGTTCAAAAACCAAAAATTTACTTAACTAATTTTTAAAAATAAAGAATTACAATGGAAGGATTCTCTTTTACTTTTTTCCACATAAATCCCCCTGAAAAGATGGGGGCATTAGTGCAGAATCAAAGAAAAAAAAAAACAACACTTAAGACTTATTGTTTACTTTGAACTAAAAATCGTAAAAAAATAAACAAAAAGACTTGTCTACTTTAAAATAAAAGTCAGGTGAAGTGTGAATCAGAGTGAAATAGCAAATAGTGAATAGCAGTGTGTTTTTGTATGTTTGTTTGATTGTTTTTTCATGAGAAGGTTCTCCTAAGTGGTGTTCAAAGAGCTCACAATTCTTGGTCATCCTAGTCCAAATAGTTGAATGCTAAAGTTAGATGATGTGCGCTACTCAGGCCCTAAAATGCCGGAAACCTCCAAGGCCACCCTACCAATATACCTGGTGCCCTTCATGCTAAACTAGCAATGTATAGGGAGACATGTGGTACCGGGGATCAAATTGATTTGGGTGTAGATAAGTCATGTGCCTTAACAACTGTACTATTTCCCTGACCCTAGAAGTTATTATGTGAGAACTGAAGAAAAAATAGTCATAAGAATGGAAATTCACTTAGCACATATTCATATAGACTGGTATTAATGAACAATCCTTGGGAAAATTGAGAAAGTAACCATTCAATTCATTTCTATAGGACAGTATTCTTTTTTTTTTTTTTTTTTTTTTGATTTTTGGGTCACACCCGGCAGAGCTCAGGGGTTCCTCCTGACTCTATGCTCAGAAATCACCCCTGGCAGTCACGGGGGACCATATGGGATGCCGGGATTTGAATCGATGACCTTTTGCATGAAAAGCAAACACTTTACCCTCCATGCTATCTCTCCAGCCCCATGGACAGTATTCTTTGGTAGAAACCAGTGTCATTGGTTTTTCAAAGAATAAATGTGTGTGAGGAAAACAATATCAAAGTTCTTTGTAACTTCAAGATAAACTATCTTTGTTTCTTATCATGTATGAGATTAGAATTAGAGACATACTCACATTAAAACTATTTTCCTCTTTTATTCTCCAATCTTCCTGAAAATATACAATGGAGATGACAAAAGCCTGTCAATATGTTTATTAGTATTATAACCAATAGTAAAATATCTGCTTGTGAGGAGAGATACCTTAAAATAATCCCAAAATCTGTTCAAATAACACCACCTGGTCTTAATTAAACTTTTAGTAGTCAATAAACAACTGTTTCTTTTGAAAAGTCTTTAGGTTTTGAGGTCAAACAATATGCTGTAAAAACATGAACTAATTATTTTTTCTCATACCTCTCTAAGAGTTCAGCAATAAAGATATTTCCAAAAAAGAATCATATTCACTGCTCTCTGGCTTACTTCCTATCTCAAATAAAGTTCATAATTAAATACTTACACAATTAATGAATGTGTAATTTTAATGAATGCATTGCAGGACAAGTTAAAAGTAAGAAATCCACAGAAGTTAAATGAAGTAAAAGAGCATGAGACAGAAAAAGTCACTTTTGGGTAAAGTCATTCCTCATCTCATTCCCAAATCAATCTGGGATCTCTAAGTGCTATATTTTAAGAATGTTAATGAATAAAAAGAATACCTCCCTTCTAAAATGGCATGAGTAAGAAGTAAAGATATCTTGGCCTATGATAGTTAAAGGAAAAATATACCATCCCTATGTATTCATAATTACAGATGACCATTCATGGGACCAGCTTGGTCTGAAAACCCTCAGGCAATTAACTATAATAAATAGAGAACTATACTCCAGGAATAAGTTTACACAAATTTGCCCTAAAAAAAATACAACTTCAATCAAGGTTTTAAAGAATTTCCACAGTTAAAAGTTAAAAAAAAAAAACAAAAACTTGAGCTTATAGTCAAAACCCCCAGAATTCACAAGACACAAAGAATAATCCCTGTGAGGCATAAAAATCAGCAGAGAACAGAATGAGAACTTCAAAGATTCCATATAATGGCATTACTAGACAGAAAGTATAAAACATAACTAGCAAAATAAGTATACTCAACAGAAAAAAACTTCTAAATATGAACAGGAAACCAGGAAGTTTAGGGAAAGAATAAATAATCTTTGCAAGGCTTATAGTCTATAAAATTCATAATTTTTTAACTTCTCAGAGAACTGAAGAGACAAGATAATAAGCTGAACTAAAATCCATCCAAAAAAATACAGTGCCATCAATGGAGAAATGAATGTCATAACTGTTCATTGCAGAGTAATAGATATTAATGTCAAGAGAGAATAGCTTAGAGAAAATTATCTCTGTGGTCTTAAAAATGTGCAGGTCCTGCCCTGTGTGAGAGAGAAAAGGGAGCAAATTTTTCTCGATCCAGAATCGTGGCAAGTAATAGACAATGTTCATCTTCAGCTGGAAAAGGGCAGAAAGGTCGTTGAACTCATCTGAACATAGGTTCAATTTTTCACTGATTTAAGATTGAAGCTCTTTTTCTTTAAGATGTAAGAAACCTGCTTTGATCTAACACCATTTTTATCGCTTTTGTCGGATCCTCAAATTTGGAGAAATATAAATGCTCCTCCTACTCTCAAGGCAACTCTTTAGGTAAGAGCATAGGATTATTCTACTAAGCATAAAAGTTATTTTACTTATTCTTGAAACTGAGTTGAATTAATTGATTAGCAAGAAGTAAATGGGTAAAATATAAAGCCACTTTCTAGCAGAACTCCAGGAGATATGGGGTAGAAACAGCCATTCACTTCAAGGAAGAATAGGCAATTCTTAATTATATCACATAGTCTCTCTCTCAACTATCATCTAAAGAATTTTAATTTTATAGCCCAAGAACATATTACAATTTAAGTCCAAATATTAAGCATGTAAGGCACAGTTTCTTTTTTAAATTAATATCTTTATTTAAACACCTTGATTACAAACATGATTGTAGTTGGGTTTCAGTCATGTAAAAAAACACCTCCCTTCACCAGTACAACATTCCCATCACCAATGTCCCAAATCTCCCTCCTTCCCATCCACCCCCACCTGTACTCTAGACGGGATTTCTACTTCCCTCATTCATTCACTTTGTTATGATAGTTCTCAGTGTAGTTATTTATCTAACTACACTCATCACTCTTTGTGGTGAGCTTCATGTCGTGAGCTGAACTTTCCAGCTCTCCTCTCTTTTGTCTCTGTGAATCATTGCAAAAATGTCTTTTATTTTTCTTACAACCCATAGATGAGTGAGATTATTCTGCATCTATCTCTCTCCTTCTGACTTATTTCACTCAGTATAATAGATTCCATGTACATCCATGTATAGGAAAATTTCATGACTTCATCTCTCCTGACAGCTGCATAATATTCCATTGTGTATATGTACCACATTTTCTTTTTTTTTTTTTTTGGTTTTTGGGCCACACCCTGTGACGCTCAGGGGTTACTCCTGGCTATGCCCTCAGAAGTTGCTCCTGGCTTCTTGGGGGACCATATGGGACACCGGGGGATCGAACCGCGGTCCGTCCTAGGCTAGCACAGGCAAGGCAGGCACCTTACCTCCAGCGCCACCGCCCGGCCCCAAGTACCACATTTTCTTTAGTCATTTATCTGTTGAAGGGCATCTTGGTTGTTACCAGAGTCTGGCTATTATAAACAGTGCTGCAATGAATATAGGTGTGAGGAAAGGATTTTTGTATTGTTTTTTGTGTTCCTAGGGAGGAAACAGCACTCTCCAAACAAGTGGAAGCACAGATAAACAGATGAAAATATATTAAGCTGAGAAACTTCTGCACCTCAAAGGAAATAGTGCCCAGGATACAAGAGCCACCCACTGAGTGGGAGAAACTATTCACCCAATACCCATCAGATAAGGACTAATATCCAAAATATATATTGACAGAACTTTACAAGAAAAAAAAAACAGCTAGCCCCATCAAAAAATGGGGAGAAGAAATGAACAGACACTTTGTAAAAGAAGAAATACAAATGGCAAAAAGGCACATGAAAAACTGTTCCACGTAATTATTATCAGGGAGATGCAAATCTAACCAACTATGAAGTATCATCTCACACCACAGAGACTGGCGCACATCACAAGGAATGAGAACAAGCAGTGCTGGCGGGGATGTGGAGAGAAAGGAACTCTTATTTCATTGCAGGTGGGAATGCCTTCTAGTCCAAATCGCTTTATGGAAAGCGTTATAGAGATTCCTCCAAAAACTGGAAAACGAGCTCCCATATGATCCAGAAAGGCACAGTTTCTAAATAGACTTCCTGCTCTAGCTCAGCAATACTAATTGTTAGTAAACACTAATATGTAATATTCTTTATCACTGCCATTTACATTTTTATAATTAGTTTAACTTTTGGTTGGGGCCACACCCGGTGACGCTCAGGGGTTATTGTTGGCTATACGCTCAGAAATCACTCCTGGCTTGGGGGGATCATATGAGACGCCAGTGGATGGAACCGAGGTCCATCCTAGGTTAGCATGGACAAGGCATATGCCTTACCACTTGTGCCACTGCTCTGGCCCCTAGTTAGTTTAATTTTTGAAATAACATTAGCTTACATGACTGATGCTATGTGTGTTAGGTGTATAAATTCTCTTCTAAGTATATGCCACCATGGTCCTACCGTTGTTAAAATACCAATATTCCTCCACACCTTTTCCCAATCCTTAAATCACCTTATTTTATTTCTTTTTAAGCTGTGGTTAAGTATAGGCATTGTTAGACCTTTTAGAAAGATCCCTTTCGGGCCCGGAGAGATAGCACAGCGGTGCTAGCCTTGCAAGCAGTCAATCCAGGACCTAAGGTGGTTGGTTCGAATCCCGGTGTCCCATATGGTCCCCAGTGCCTGCCAGGAGCTATTTCTGAGCAGACAGCCAGGAGTAACCCCTGAGCACCGCCGGGTGTGGCCCAAAAACCAAAAAAAAAAAAAAAGATCCCTTTCCTTACAAAATTTAATAACAGTGGGGAAGCTAATAAATACTAAAACTGACTAAGTTGCTCAATTATTTAATATATTAGGAGGTAAGTGCTATGGTCAAAAATAGGGAAGAGGAAATCAGAAATGCAGAGGGTACTTTTAAGCCATTAAATCCCTATTAATAAATTCATTTCAAGACTACATTTAGAGATAAATTACCCAACTCAGATTTTACTGGTTTAATCCAGCCTATTGTTTTTCCTTCCCTAAAAATTTCCCTTAGCAGAATTTTCCACTCTATTCTTTTGGAAGGGGAGCATACATGCCGTGCTCAGGGGTTACTCCTGTCTCTGCACTAAGGAATTACTCCTGGTGGTACTAAGGGGTCTATGTCGGGTGCAGGGACTCTAACCTGGATCAGCCATGTGTCACTTGAACCCCTCCAACTCTATTCTTATCCTAACCCAATAACCTTCACCCTGCACAGATACCTGTTCATGGGGGGGGGGGGGAGGGGGAGAGTATCTGTATTCACTCCCAACTGTTTTTTCCTTCCTTCCCATCTGACTCAAAGAAAGAATGCTTCCTTCTGTTCAAAGTCAGTGTTTGCACCTGGTTTGGTCCCTTGCATCCTTTCTTCAGGATTTCATCGGATGAGTGGAAGTGATAGTGTAATAAGGTACTTGCCTTGCCCATGGCCAACTCAGGTTTGATCCTAGGCATCACATATGGACACCAACTCAGCCAGTATAAGCTCCCAGCACAGCCAGATGCTACCAAAAAAAAAAAAAAAACAAAAAACAAGACTCCACATGAGCTTCCTCTGATATCTCTTTCTTGTAGTAGATTTTCTTTCATTTCATTCTATGTTGTCTTTGATTGATTTTATTCATGCAATTGCTTTTATTTTTTAATTATAATAATATCTTTATTTAAGCACCATGATTACAAATATATTTGTGGTTGGGTTTCACTCATGAAAAGAACATCCTTCTTCACCAGTGCAACATTTTCTCCACCAATGCTCCCTATCTTTCTTCTCTCCCACCCCCCTGCCTGTCTTTGAGATAGGCATTCTTTTGTTCTCACTACCATTGTCATGATAGTTGTCAGTGTAGTTATTTCTCTAAACTCACCACTCTTTGTGGTAAGCTTCATAACGTGGGCTGGCCCTTCCATTCCTCATGTCTATTGTCTCTGGGTATTATTACCATACTGTCTTTTATTTTTCTTAAATCCCACAAATAAATGATACTATTCTGTGTCTATCTTTCTCCATCTGACTTATTTTACTCAGAATAATAGTTTCGTGCTATTGCTTTTAACTATAATCTGTCTTTTGATGATTTTATAACTTAATTACATCTCTAGTAAAAAGTTGAATGTTTAAAGAAAAATTTCTAACCTTGTAGTATATATATTACTACATATATCTACATATATATCAAAAACTGTAATCAAAAATTAATAATAACTCCATTTCTAAATACATTCTTCCACAGCTTCTTATTCCAACTCCTGAGTCCATTATTCTCACAGCTCCCTAGGTCTTATAATGATTACTTTTTTCTCTTCTTTATCTTTCACTTACAATAAAAGTCTATTCATTATATTTGTGTCTATCATACTAATAAATACCAAACACCATCACCAAATTCCTGCATTTGTAGCTCTTTCCAATAACATTCATTAAAAATAAGATCTTTTATAGCTTCTGTATTTTGATTAGACCAAGTAACATTTTAATATCTATCCTTTCTGATAAATGAATTTTAATTGCTTTTATTTTTGCTTTACATTTTCTAGTATCTAGTAAAATGTTTAATTTCATTGAATCATTTATGTAAAACAAGAGAGAATCAAATGACTTCTACAGAAATTATGTTAATCTTCAAACCACAGAATTATAGAAAGTTTCAGCTCATGAGCTGAGACTGAAAGAAAATAGAAAATTTTAAAAGGCAAATAAGAGTGTTGGGGAGAATTTTAGAGAGACTTTGGAAAAGATAGTATTTTCAGGAAAAAATTGTAGTTTATGGTGCCAGGGCAAAGGATAGTGAAAAATGAAACTAAAAAATAGGGGCTAGCTAGATTTGAAGTTTGTCAAGGAGTCACTGAAAAGTTTTAGTGAAAGAATTATCAGAGAAATGTAAATGTTAGAAAGACCCCACAGCACATTGGTGCACAGACTGGGCTTAAGTCTTTTTTTAAATCTCCCCAGATTTAGCACAGTGCTTTCAAAAATGGGTAAAAGTCAAAAATGAATTGCATTGTGTTGTAATAAATGATAAATACTATGTGAAAAGCAAGGAATGACTCTTTTTTGTGCAAAGCACAATTCTGGGCTGTCTATATTATAAAGGGGACTTACTGGGCTGTTGTGAAATTGAGACCAGCATTGTCAGCCCAACTTTCCTCCTCTCCCTGTTTGAAGGCTGGTAGTTTCCATGGTTACAATTGCATGGGTAGGCTTATTTATAGAGATACACTATCTTTAGTGAATTCCACAACAGATGAGAGAAAAATTCAACTGTGAAGCCATCTAAGTGCATTGAAAGCACTTAGGAAGAGCAATAGAATTAAATATACAACAGAGAATCTAAAAAAACACTATGAAAACCACCATTTTAAACAACCATTTTGTGAATATTGTTCTAAATTGAAAAATAAATCCAGGGTTTTCCATATGCTTTCCTAGTTATGTTTTTATAATTTATAAGCACAAATTCTAAGAAAGATTTTAGTACTGAACTAATTTATTGACTGTTTTACCACCTATCATAGTAGAGACCCCTATAGATATAGGATCTTTCAAGTTTTACAATGATAACATAAGATAGGTATTATTTAGATATTCTTTTTGGACATTAGGAAAAAAGATTCAGAGTCTCCAAATGTTTTGTAAGTTTTTAAGACTAAAGTTGAACATTATTAGTTCAATATATTCTGAACTAGTAATTGAGTTTTATTATTATGATATAATGACTTGTTTTAATACATGCAACAAAAAGTCTAGGGACTAGAATTCAAGAGCAGAGAAAATGCCATATTTATTTTATTTAAAATGAACACAAATTTAAAATAGCTTGTTAATGGAAAACATTGAGAATTCATGCTGTTAGATCAAATTTTAACAAAACCTAAAATCTCAAGACACTATTCCCATTTCCAAAAGTTACAGTAGGATTCCTTTATATGTAAATGTCCATTTTATAACAATTTATTTGTTTTGTTTTTGTTTTTTGTTTTTTGGGGAGGGGGTATATCCAGTGACACTCAGGGGTTACTCCTGCCTATGCACTCAGAAATTGCTCCTGGCTTGGGGGACCATATGCGATGCCAGGGGATTGAACCGCATCTTAGGTTGAACTAACTGTCTTAGGTCAAACTAACTGCACGCAAGGCATAAGCCTTACCACTTGTGCCACCGCTCCAGCCCCCATTTCATAACAATTTAAATGATTTACATTAATTGTACAGACTGGTATTTTGATACAAAATATACACACTAAGTAAAATGGTGAGCTTCTTTAAAAAGGAGTCACTGCTAACTATTGAATTATTTCATTTACTTTGATAAGTTAGTGAGGCAAGTATTATTGATCCCTGTCAGTAGCTGTAAAATGGAGACATATTGGCTGAAAACTTCCTGAAGCATATCTATTGTAAATAGAAGAATTAAACCTGACATAAATGTCTTTCACAATGATAAAAGACAATAAATTTCACCTTTATAGCTTTGTGTTATCCTGAAAAAAAGGTTCAAAACCTGGCCAACTTATTTTTTTTAATATCTTTATTTAAACACCTTGATTACAAACATGATTGTAGTTGGGTTTCAGTCATGTAAAGAGCACCCTTCTTCACCAGTGCAATATTCCCACAACCAATGTCCCAAGTCTCCCTCCTCCCCACCTCACCCCCCCCTTCTGTACTCTAGACAGGCTTTCTATTTCCCTCCGTCATTAACATTATTATGATAGTTCTCAATGTAGTTATTTATCTAACTGCACTCATCATGCTTTGTGGTGAGCTTCATGTCATGAGCTGGACCTTCCAGCCCTCCTCTCTTTTGTCTCTGAGAATTATTGCAAAAATTCTTTTATTTTTCTTAAAACTCATAGATGAGTGAGACTATTCTGCATCTATCTCCCTCTGACTTATTTCACTCAGCATAATAGGTTCTATGTGCATCCATGTATAGAAAAATTTCATGACTTCATCTCTCCTGACGGCTGCATAATATTCCATTGTGTATATGTACCAGTTTCTTTAGCCGTTCATCTGTTGAAGGGCATCTTGGTTGTTTCCAGAGTCTGGCTATTGTAAACAGCTCTGCAATGAATATAGGTGTGAGGAAGGGATTTTTTTATTTTATTTTTGTGTTCCTAGGGTATATCCCTAGAAGTGGTATAGCTGGATGGTATGGGAGCTCAATTTCCAGGTTTTGGAGGAATCATCTCCACATTGCTTTCCATAAAGGTTGGACTAGATGGCATTCCCATCAGCAGTGATTCAGAGTTCCTTTCTCTCCACATCCCCACCAACACTGCTTCTTCTTGTTCTTTGTGATGTGCACCAATCTCTGTGACGTGAGATGGCACCTCATAGTTGTTTTGATTTGCATCTCCCTGATGATTAGTGATGTAGAGCATCTTATCATGTGTCTTTTGGCCATTTGTATTTTTTCTTTGAGGAAGTATCTGTTCATTTCTTCTCCCAATTTTTTGATGGGATTAAATGTTTTTCTTGCAAAGTTCCATCAGTGCCTTGTATATTTTGGATATTAGCCCCTTATTTGATGGGTATTGGTGAATAGTTTCTTCCACTCAGTAGATGGCTATTGTATCCCGGGCACTATTTCCTTCAAGGTGCAGAAGCTTCTCGGCTTAATATATTCCCATCTGTTTATCTGTGCTTCCACTTGTTTGGAGAGTGCTGTTTCCTTCTTAAAGATGCCTTTAGTATCAATGTAATGGAGTGTTTTACCTACATGATGTTCTATATACCTTATTGTTTCAGGTCTGATATCAAGGACTTTAATCCATTTGGATTTGACCTTTGTACATGGTGTTAGCTGGGGGTCTTAGTTTACTTTTTTGTAAGTGGATAACCAGTTGTTTGGCCAACTTCTGAAAGAGGCACTCACCACGAACAAGAAAACTGTTTTGAGCAAAAACAGTTTGGTAGAATGACAGAACTTTGCCTGGAAAAGCCCTACTCCACTACAAGAAACATTCATCTTTTAACAAATGTGTACTGTAATACAACAACTTGGGAGAAAATGTTCTTTATTATAAGAGGTTTTGAATAAAAAATGCCAAAGTTTTGAAATTAATATTTGATATTAGGGCTATATTATCTAAGAATTCTATAATGTGTTTTATTTTTATTAAATTTTTGCTAAATATCTACAATATTTCCCTCAGTATGGTCAAATCTTGGTAGGACAGTGATTAGTTAGACAACAGTAGTCAAGTGAAATATATTTCAATGCTAGTGAAATTATGATTTTGGATTAAAGGACATTAACATATTCATTAGTAAAAAAATTATATACTAATGAATAAAATGCATATATTATATTGATATGGGTAATTGGTTAATTTTTAAAAGCAACATTAGGAATAAGCTGTACTATATGCTAGTTTAATGTAAGTATCAAGTCTAATCATGTGTCTAATATTTGTGACTCTGATCAAAACTAAAAAATGGTAATTATCTTTGACCTCCGTAATTTTCTTAATTAATAAAAACACAATAAAACTTTCTCCTCTATTTAACACTTCATGTTTTCAAACTCAGAAATGTTGAAATAGCTTATATTTTGATAATACCGTATTATAAAATAAAGATTATATACTCTGCCTGAAATAAATAAGAGTATACATAAGGAAACTATGAAGTGATTTTATGTCATTCAGAAAATTTTCTTTAAATATTATCTTCAAATATTGCAAACTAAGGAGAGAAGAGACACTTGATATTATTACCAATATCACTTTGTATGAAATGTTGATATTAGCTGGATGTGATTAGATTAGATATGATTATTAAATCATTAAATAGGATTGGATATGATTAGTCCAGGTTGGACTGAATTTTTATCACATTTATGAGTATGTGTGTTTGAATTTTCATACTTTTGTTTTACTTGGTATGTAAATTGCAAGGAGAAAAATGACTCTACACATAGTAGAAAAAAACACAAGTTGGGTAGTTTGTTTGGCTTTCACTTAAAAAACTTATCATTCTGGTCTCCAAGTAAGCATAAGTAATTCCAAAACACAAGTCACTAAACTACAAAGACTATAAAATATATTGGAGTATAACTGCATTACTGTACAATTACCCTCACCCACTTTCCATTTCAGACAGAATCTACCTTCTCATTTCTGTCTTCTCTTTTAAATGCCCAAACTAAAATGTGATGTTTTCACACTGCAAATTTAGACTAATAGTAGAACTATGTGAATTAATTTCCTAGCAGTTCTTGAAATTAGACATGAACAAAATAAATAAATCTTTTCTGGTGGTGACAAACTATTCAATTAAATTGATTCTCTGCCTCAAAATTCCTTCTAGCAAAAGGGGATTAAAGGCAAGACAACTGACAAAGCTCAAAAGATTGTCCAGCCAATTTTAGAAAGGAAAGAAGGAAGTCTTTCAATAAGACAAAATAAAAATCAAAACCCTGGTATGGAAAATATAGTCTTTTTATTTTGCTAGAAAGATAGTCTTATGTTGTTTAAAAACTTATTTTTGTTTTTTTTTGTTTTGTTTTGTTTTTAGGCCACACCCGTTTGACGCTCAGGGGTTACTCCTGGCTATGTGCTCAGAAATCGCCCCTGGCTTGGGGGGACCATATGGGACGCCGGGGGATCGAACCGCGGTCCTTCCTTGGCTAGCGCTTGCAAGGCAGACACCTTACCTCCAGCGCCACCTACCCGGCCTCTGTTTAAAAACTTATTTAAAAGTCAAATAATGTACATAAATAACAACATGAAAATAATTTGTGTTTATTTAGTGTTTACTACACCTCAACAAACCAGTGAAATAAGTCTTAATAAAAAAAAATAAGAACATCACCTAATTCTATGGGAAATAAAAAAGAATAATTTTGATTTTGTTGCTTGTCATTGTAAGCACTATAATCATTGTGATTCGTAATAAAGCTTTATGTGAAATAATATTTCCTTAAAAAAATTGGGCTGGTTTGGGTCACACCCATAGGTGTTCAAGAGTTATTCCTGGCTTTGCACTCAGGAATCACTCCTTGCAGACCATAGGGCTGCTGGAAATCCAACCCATGGTATGACAGCATACCAGGCAAGCACCCTACCTGCTGCGCTATCATTGTAGTCTGCTTTAAAATATTTCTAAATTAAAATTTGTCAAAAATGTCCTGGGATATTAACCAAATAAAATGAAGTCAAAGAAATTTTTATACCTTTCAGTACCCTGTGTAGTGTTACTAATTTTTAAGACAATAATTCTGTTAAGCAAAAATAGTTTCTGAGGACTAAAGACCAAACAGCCTATAGAGAAAGTTAAATAAAATGGTTTTCTTCACTCCTTCATTTTTATATTTCTACATTGCAAAGACAAAGGGAGTGAAAGACTTTCAGAATTAAAATCAATGTCACAGAGATAAAGGATGTCATTTATAAAAATTAGAAATTCTTAGCTCCTATGTCCCATGTTTCTTTTTGTTCCAATTAAATGAAATAAAATATAAATAAATAAAGACATGGTAAGAAAAAATTAGCCCCATTACATTATACAATGATCTAGCCTGAATGTACTATATATTCATAGCTACTGAACTAGAAAATCGTAAACTTTCAGTCACCTTTGATGAGTCAAAAAAGTAAAATGATGTCAGATATAGGAAGTGAAATAAATAAATCAATGAACACCACAACATGAAACCAATCATTGTGATCACTAGGGATAAACACCAGTTCTACAGTGGAAAGTAGACAAGTTAGTAGACTGGGTAAATCAGAAAATTATGGGATATTGTCTATAGTAGAGTGAAACACAAAATCTGATTTAAAAAACTTTTTCTTAAAAAAAAACACCTCTCCTCTTATCCTTGAAAGTAAGAAAGAAAAGTACGAGGGTGTACAGGCCTGTTGAATGCATTAGTTGCTGTATGAGTTACCATATATCAAAGGACATCTACAAACCTTATTGAGAAGTAAGGGCAATTAAAAATTAAGAGGACTACACTATGTGTGGATGCAATGCAGTTATATTTTTAAATCAATGAAGATGAAACTCTAATTTAATCCAACACTATCTAGCTATCTCTGCACAAGTTCATCCCTGCCCCAACGATTTGTGCCATCTCTAGAATGGGATCCCTGCTACATTTGTTCTGCTAATTCTAATATTGACTTTCAAAATGGTTTGCTAAATGAACTGCCTTTTCAGAGTTTGTTTATGCTACTTTGTAGAACTAATTCTCTGACTGTAAAACAGTGATTCAAACTTTCTCCTTGAAGTCCCTTCCTTTCTCATCAGACCTCAATTCCGTCACTGAATTTTGGGTTTTTAATATTACTAGATTCTATCCTTTAATCTCTCTATCTTTGACTACTCTTGGATTAGACTACAATTACAATAGTTAAAAGTCAACAGTTGTTACTGAATTTCAATAGCCACTGTATATCCAAATGGACAGTTTTTAGTAGTATGTCACAGAGTACTGAGAAGAACAAACCAAGGAAGAGAGTTGATCTATTAAGCACATGATCTAATGAAGCTGAAAATGTCAAAAGGTTAGCTCATAAGCAGAGCATCTGTAAACGAGCAGAGTCAGAAATCAATGATGCATTACAGAAAGTTTCCAAGTAAGGAAGTGAAATACCCTAAGCTACTTTTTTTTATGATTTTTAATATAATATTTATTTTAATCATAGTGGCTTACATATCATTGACGATAATATTTTAGGTACATATTAACATAAAAACAGGGGAGTTCCCATCATCGAATTGTCCTCCCTCCACCTCTGCTCCCATCCTACCTCTCATATCCTCCTCCCTCACCCCGGGGGCTGCCAGAATAAGTAAGTGGTCCTCTCTGTGCCTAGCTTACTACTTAGAGGTCCTACACCTGTTTGGTCTTGGTATCTCCCTTATTTCCCACTCTAATTGGGAGGCGGGACTAGATAGTTCAAGTTATGTGGTTTTGTTTGAAGAAGAGAAAGGTACTAAACTGGGGGGGGGGGGAATCAAATACACCGAAAATGTGCGGCATCCTTCTGGAAGCTCTCATCCTAAGCTACTTTTTGCTGATTTTTTTTTCACAACTATGTGAAATAGCAAGATAGGATCAGAGTGGGATTCATGCTTCCTATGGAAAAACTATGATCTCATCTTCAAAAGACACTCCTGCTCTATCATTTATGACCCTAAAATTTACATACATAAATAAAATTAGCAATTTCATCTCACTATAGATCATAAGGTGGTAATTAGGGGAAAACTGTCAAAAGCAAAAAAAAAAACAAAAAATCAAAACAAAAACAAAAACAAAAAAAAACAAAAAATAAAAAGCTAAAGGTCAGAACAACATGTTCTTTTAATAAGGATAATTCTAAAAATAACTTCAGATTCAGATTTCTATGGCTATAGACTGACTCTAGTTATTTGACTTCATAAGTATTGTGTATTCTAGAGGAGAGGATATTACTTAATTTCAATTCATTAGCCTAAATCATGGTATGATGTGCATTTTCTTTTTTAGTGCCAAAGTTCTGGATGCTATTGACTTTTTTAAGATTAAATGCTATTTGGATAATCTCTCAAGGTTTCTATGATTGCCACCTGAAAGAAGCGTGTACTGAAGAAAGCTGCAGTACTCCTACCATCACATCAAAATTCACATTTCAAGAACAATTAGGATGACATTTTGTGAATTCCATTTGAATAGGACTCTTAAGTCATTATTTTGCAGATATCCAAAGAATATTAGGCATTTAGACTGCAACCAATCATCTTTGCTGGAAAACCGGCAAGACTTTGCAAAAGCCAGCTCCCTGTGTGTGACACCAGGCAGGGAAAATCCATGAAAGTACACCGGCCCAGTGGGGCCCAACTGTGAAAAACTGTGAGTGTGACCTGTATATGTATGTCTACTGTCCTCTTGCGTGAAACACTTGCGAGTGGGGCAAAAAGAGGCTCCAGAAAACTCGCTCGCCCAGAGGCCATTTTCAGGGAGGGACTACAGAGCATGAAAACTGGCAAGACATTGCAAAAGCCGGCTCCCTGTGTGTGACACCAGGCGGGGAAAATCCATGAAAGTACACCGGCCCAACTGTGAAAAACTGTGAGTTTGACCTGCATATGTCTGTCTACTGTCCTCTTGCGTGAAACTCTTGCGAGTGGGGCAAAAAGAGGCTCCAGAAACCTCGCTCGCCCAGACGCCATTTTCAGGGAGGGACTACAGAGCATGAAAACCGGCAAAGCTTTGCAAAAGCCGGCTCCCTGTGTGTGACACCAGGCGGGGAAAATCCGCGAAAGTACACCGGCCCAGTGGGGCCCAACTGTGAAAAACTGTGAGTGTGACCTGTATATGTCTGTCTACTGTCCTCTTGCGTGAAACACTTGCGAGTGGGGCAAAAAGAGGCTCCAGAAAACTCGCTCGCCCAGAGGCCATTTTCAGGGAGGGACTACAGAGCATAAAAACCGGCAAGACATTGCAAAAGCCGGCTCCCTGTGTGTGACACCAGGCGGGGAAAATCCATGAAAGTACACCGGCCCAACTGTGAAAAACTGTGAGTTTGACCTGTATATGTCTGTCTACTGTCCTCTTGAGTGAAACTCTTGCGAGTGGGGCAAAAAGAGGCTCCAGAAAACTCGCTCGCCCAGGCGCCATTTTTAGAGAGGGACTACAGAGCATGAAAACTGGCAAAGCTTTGCAAAAGCCGGCTCCGTGTGTGTGACACCAGGCGGGGAAAATCCGCGAAAGTACACTGGCCCAGTGGGGCTCAACTGTGAAAAACTGTGAGTGTGACCTGTCTATGTCTGTCTACTGTCTTCTTGCGTGAAACTCTTACAAGTGGGGCCAATAGAGGCTCCAGCGAAGCACGGCCGCTCCGCTTCGCTACGCGGCCGTGCACTCTTTCTAAGGAAAGAACTCCATTGCAATAAGAAGGAAAAATCACACTAAGAACGGCGCTATATCACAGAAACAAACATTTCTCTCCGGACTGTCTTCTCTGTTTCATGCTCGGGCCTAAGATTTGACCCAGTGTGAGGCTTCATCCACAGAGGACTCCCCACACTTAGAGGCAAGTCAGCCCATCCAGAAAGGGAGGAGCCAGAGGAGTGTGCTGCCTGCATCATATAAACAATGAATACCACCACAACACGTAGAAAAACCCACAATACAAGTGTGACAATGGGGAAACAACGCAGGCCAGCATCAGACATAGAAAATGAAGACGACAATTCTGAGGACCAGATAATGACCAACCAACTAATCAACCTCTCAGATAAGGACTTTAGACTAGCAATATGGAAGATGCTCAAAGAACTCAAAGAAACCATGGATCGAGTTGAACAGAACACTAATAAGAACCAAGAAAATATGAAGACAGAAATCACAAATCTCCAAACTGAAATAACATGTCAACTAACAGGACTGAAAAAGTCAGTAAACGAAGTGAATGACAAAATGGATAAGCTCTGGAACAGGGTATCAGAAGCTGAGAATAGACTTGGTGCTGTGGAAGATGAGATACATAACAATTCCATACAGCAGGCGAGATTGGACAAAAACTTAAAGCAAATGAGCAGACAATGGAAAAATTAGTCAAAGAATGGGAACAGATAAAAATAGAAGTCTATGATAAGATCAACAGAAACAACTTAAGAATCATTGGAGTCCCAGAGACCCAGGAAGGAAATTTCCAGGAAGAATCAATGGTCAAGAACATCATTAAAGAGAAACTTCCAGAGCTAAAGAATATATGTGATCAAATCCTGCATGCCCAAAGAGTACCAACCAAAAGAGACCCCAGAAAAACCACCCCAAGACACATCCTAGTCACAATGACAAATCCCACAGATAGAGACAGAATTCTCAAAACAGCAAGATCAAAAGGGGAAATCACGTTCAAGCAAGCTTCCCTGAGATTTACAGCAGACCTGTCACCAGAAACACTCAATGCCAGAAAGCAGTGGTGGGATATTGTGACAAGACTGAATGAAATAAATGCTTCACCTAGCATACTATACCCAGCAAAACTCACTTTCCGGTTTGACGAAAGAATACATGGTTTCACAGACAAAAAACAGCTCAGAAACTTCACAGACACAAAACCAGTCTTAAGAGAAAAACTGAAAGACCTAATCTAAGACAAGACTACCCAAAAGACACACCAAATTTCGAAATAAAGATGGCGTTAAATCCCAGGACAATTCTTTCTCTCAACGTCAATGGACTAAATGCACCAGTTAAGAGACACAGAGTGGCTAAATGGATAAAAAAAACTCAATCCAACCTTCTGCTGCCTACAAGAAACGCACCTGAATAGTCAGAACAAACATAGACTCAAAATAAAAGGCTGGAGAAAAATTATCCAAGCAAACAACACCCATAAAAAAGCTGGAGTGGCCATACTAATAACAGATAATGCAAACTTTATACTCAGGAAGGTTGTATGGGACAAAGATGGACATTTTATATTAATCAAGGGGTACGTAGAGCAGGAAGAATTCACTCTCCTAAACATATATGCACCGAATGAGGGGTCAGAGAAATATTTAATACAACTGTTGACAAATCTGAAAAATAATATCAACAACAACACAATAATTGTGGGGGACCTTAACACGGCTTTGTCAACACTTGATAGGTCAACCAGACTGAAACCCAACAAAAATATACTAGACCTGAGGAGAGAAATGGAAGAAAGAGGCCTAGTGGATATATATAGGACACTCCATCCCCAGAAACCTGGATACACATTCTTCTCCAATGTACATGGGACATTCTCCAGAATAGACTACATGCCGGCACATAAAACATACCTCCATAATATCAAGAGGATAGAAATTTTGCAGACTACCTTCGCTGACCACAAGGCTCTGAAATTATTTGTGAACTCCAAAGGGACTCAGAAGAAACACTTTAACACCTGGAAGTTAAACAGCCTCAAGCTCAATAACCAGTGGGTCCAAGATGAAATAAGGAGGAAATCAAAAGGTTCCTGGAAACAAATGACAATAAAGACACAAACTATCAGTACTTATGGGGCACAGCAAAAGCAGTACTGAGAGGAAAATTTATAGCTTTGCAAGCACACATCAGAAAGGAAGAAGGAGCTTACCTGAGTAGCTTAATGACACAGCTAATAGAACTAGAAAATGCTCATCAAAAGGACCCAAGACTAGGAAGACAGAAGGAATAACAAAGCTGAGAGCAGAAATCAATGAAGTGGAAACCCAAAAAACAATCCGAAAGATCAACGAAAGCAGAAGTTGGTTCTTTGAAAAAATAAACAAGATTGATAAACCACTGGCAAACCTAACAAAGAAAGAGAGAAAGAGAAACTTGATAACTCGTATCAGGAATGAAAAAGGAGAGATCACTACTGATATGACAGAGATTCAAAGGGTAATCAGAAACTACTTTGAAAAACTCTACACCACTAAAAATGAGAACCTGGAAGAAATGGATAAATTCTTGGACTCTTATAATCTTCCACAGTTGAAGGAAGAGGATGTAGCATATCTAAACACCCCCATCACCATTGATGAAATTAAAACAGTAATCAAATGTCTGCCGAAAAACAAAAGCCCAGGTCCAGATGGATTCAATAATGAATTCTATCAAACTTTCCAAGAGGAACTACTGCCAATCTTGGCAAGACTCTTTCATGAAATTGAACAAGCAGAAACACTTCCAAATAGCTTCTATGAAGCCAACATCACCTTGATACCTAAACCAGACAGAGATGCTACAAAAAAAGAAAATTACAGACCAATATCGCTGATGAATGCAGATGCAAAGATCCTCAACAAAATCCTGGCAAATAGGATTCAATGCCTCGTTAAGAAGATCATCCACTACGATCAAGTAGGTTTCATCCCAGGAATGCAAGGATGGTTTAACATCCGTAAATCTATCAACATAATACACAACATCAATAACAAGAAAAATAAAAACCACATGATCATATCAATAGATGCAGAGAAATCATTTGATAAGGTCCAACACCCATTCTTGATCAAAACTCTCAGCAAGATGGGAATGGAAGGAACCTTTCTCAATATAGTGAAGGCCATCTACCACAAGCCAAAGGCAAATATTATCCTCAATGGAGAAAAACTAAAAGCCTTCCCTCTAAATTCTGGCACAAGACAAGGCTGTCCTCTCTCACCACTCCTATTCAACATAGCACTGGAAGTACTTGCTATAGCGATTAGGCAAGAAAAGGATATCAAGGGAATCCAGATAGGAAAGGAAGAATCAAGCTTTCACTGTTTGCAGATGACATGATTCTCTACTTAGAAAACCCTAAAGACTCTATCAAAAAGCTTCCAGAAACAATAGACTCATATAGCAAGGTGGCAGGCTACAAAATTAACACGCAAAAATCAATGGCCTTTCTCTACACCAATAGTAATAAGGATGAAATGGACATTAAGAAAACAACACCATTCACAATAGTGCCACACAAACTCAAATATCTTGGAATCAACTTGACTAAATATGTGAAGGACCTATACAAGGAAAATTATAAAACTTTGCTCCAAGAAATAAGAGAGGACACACAGAAATGGAAACGCATACCCTGCTCATGGATTGGCAGGATTAACATCATCAAAATAGCAATACTCCCCAAGGCATTATACAGATTTAATGCGATCCCTCTAAAGATACCCATGACATTCTTCAAAGAAGTGGATCAGACACTTTTGAAATTCATTTGGAACAATAAACACCTTCGAATAGCTAAAGCAATCATTGGGAAAAAAATATGGGAGGAATTACTTTCCCCAACTTTAAACTGTACTACAAAGCAATAGTTATCAAAACAGCATGGTATTGGAATAAGGATAGGTCCTCAGATCAGTGGAATAGGCTTGAATACTCAGAAAATGTTCCCCAGACATACAACCACCTAATTTTTGATAAAGGAGCAGGAAATCCTAAATGGAGCAGGGAAAGCCTCTTCAACAAGTGGTGTTGGCACAATTGAATAGCCACTTGCAAAAAATTGAACTTAGACCCCCAGCTAACATCATGTACGAAGGTAAAATCCAAATGGATTAAAGACCTCGATATCAGCCCCAAAACCATAAGATATATAGAACAGCACATAGGCAAAACACTACAGGACATTACAGGCATCTTCAAGGAGGAAACTGCACTCTCCAAGCAAGTGAAAGCAGAGATTAACAGATGGGAATATATTAAGCTGAGAAGCTTCTGCACCTCAAAGGAAATAGTGCCCAGGATACAAGAGCCACCCACTGAGTGGGAGAAACTATTCACCCAATACCCATCAGACAAGTGGCTAATCTTCAAAATATACAAGGCACTGACAGAACTTTACAAGAAAAAAACATCTAACCCCATCAAAAAATGGGGAGAAGAAATGAACAGACATTTTGACAAAGAAGAAATACACATGGCCAAAAGACACATGAAAAAATGTTCCACATCACTAATCATCAGGGAGATGCAAATCAAAACAACGATGAGATACCACCTCACACCCCAGAGAATGGCACACATCACAAAGAATGAGAATAAACAGTGTTGGCGGGGATGTGGAGAGAAAGGAACTCTTATCCACTGCTGGTGGGAATGCCGTCTAGTTCAACCTTTATGGAAAGCGATATGGAGATTCCTCCAAAAACTGGAAATCGAGCTCCCATATGATCCAGCTATACCACTCCTAGGAATATACCCTAGGAACACAAAAATACAATACAAAAACCCCTTCCTTACACCTATATTCATTGCAGCACTATTTACCATAGCAAGACTCTGGAAACAACCAAGATGCCCTTCAACAGACGAATGGCTAAAGAAACTGTGGTACATATACACAATGGAATATTATGCAGCTGTCAGGAGAGATGAAGTCATGAAATTTTCCTATACATGGATGTACACGGAATCTATTATGCTGAGTGAAATAAGTCAGAGAGAGAGAGAAAAACGCAGAATGGTCTCACTCATCTATGGGTTTTAAGAAAAATGAAAGACACCCTTGTAATAATAATTTTCAGACACAAAAGAGAAAAGAGCTGGAAGTTCCAGCTCACCTCAGGAAGCTCACCACAAATAGTGATGAGTTTAGTTAGGGAAATAACTACATTTTGAACTGTCCTAATAACGAGAATGTATGAGGAAAATGGAGAGCCTGTCTAGAGTACAGGCGGGGGTTGGGTGGGGAGGAGAGAGACTTGGGATATTGGTGATGGGAATGTTGCACTGGTGATGGGTGGTGTTCTTTACATGACTGAAATCAAAACACAATCATGTATGTAATTAAGGTGTTTAAATAAAATTAAAAAAATTTAAAAAAAATAAGTATGACATGGAATCTGAATTGTGTATAATAAAGATGACACGGAACCTGAAAAAAAATCATCTTTGCTTATATTTTATTACTAAAATGGATTCTAATTATATTCACCAAAAATACTTTTTATGTTTGGAGAAAGTCCTTTTTCTCATAAGTTCAATAACAAAAAACATGAAAATAAAAATAGAATATAAACTAAATATCTAGTTCTTATTCTATATCTAAAATTGTAGAACATTTGGAATATCATAACAGAATAAATTATGCTATTTTATGAACATAATTCAATTTACTAAATTAATGAAAAATTTGCTTATGTAATCATTTAGATACCAGCAACCATTTTTTGAAATCTATTGAGTGCCAAGGCCTTATGTTAATATTATCAAAACTAATAACTTAATATAGAAATAAAAATTGGCATAAACATTTCTGGTATATGTAAATTCATAAAAGTGTTTGGAATTTTAACTAGTACTTAATAGATAAGATTAATCATTTACTTTAATCTAACAAAATATTTTTAACAATATTATCATTATATTTTATCCATTTCATAGATGAACATTGACAGAGTTTGATCTTAAAATATACACACAATAATCATGGAGCTTAAATAAAGATTTAATAAAATAAAATAAACACACACACATACACACACATCCCTACACTGTCTGCATGAGTGCTACCAAACCTCTTTTTCATAATAGGAACCATGATTCTACTTACTCTCAGATTGTGTAATTTAGGAATGGTGTCCTCTAATTTTTCTTTCCAAAGGTGAGCACATGTCTGACCAAACTAAGAGAACCACTATGTCCATATTCAGATTTGTTATAAAGAGACTCATTTCTGACTAACCTTTTCCATGAAACTTTTACTAGATCTATTGGGAGAAAAGGACTTTTTCCTTCAAAATTGAAGAGGATAAGAACCATGTAAACCAATATGGTTAAGAATCAAAAAAGGAGGGCTGAAGCAATAGCACAGAGGTAAGGCATTTGCCTTGCATGTGGCCAACACAGGACGGACCCCACCAGTTCGAATCCCAACATCCCATATGGTCCCCAGAGCCTGCCAGGAGTGACTCCTGATGCCACTGGGTGTAACGCAAAAAAATAAATAAATAAATAAATAAAATAAAATAAAATAAAATAAAATGAAATAAAAAATAAAAAAGGAATGCATATTTACAATGTAGAGAAAGAGAAAACGAGAAGGCTTCTTAATGATGAGTCTAAATGCATAGTCCCACATTAAGGTAGCTTAAGCACATGAAAATCTCAGTTACACCAGCCAATATATTCCAATTTGCTTTTTTGTTATGACCTGTGTAGACTGACTGAATAGTCTCATGTATCTGTGGGATTTAAGAAATATAAAAGACAGCATGTGTTAATATTGCCCAGAGACAACAGAGATGAGGACTGGAAGAACCAGCCCACAATGTGAAGCTTACCACAAAGAGTGGTGAATGAAATTAGAGAAATAACTATTATTATATCATGACAATGTAGTGAGTGAAAAAAATAGATTGCCTGTCTCTAAGATAGGCAGGGGGTAGGGAAGGAGGTAGATTGGGGGGATTAGTGGTGGGATTGTTACACTGATAAAAGGGGGGGGTGTTCTTTTTTTTATCAAAATATTTAATTTACAAATTATTCATAGCCTTTTTTGTTTGCACTCACACTACTGTGCCCTTCCTTCTCTTACATCTCTCTTCTTTTCTCTGTGTATTATTTCTATTATATATATTTTTATTTTTTTAAATAATTTTATATATATATTTTTTATTTTGATCATAGTGGTTTACATGTTGACAATAATATTTTAGTTAAATATTTACATAACATCAGGGGGGATTCCCATCACCATATTGTCTTCCCTTCACGAACTCTGTTTTTGTCGTATCTCCCATATCCACTTCCTTCACCCCCAGGGCTGCTAGAATATGTGGTCCCCTGTGTACCTATTCTACCACCTAGTATTCTTGCATCTGATTGGTCTAGGTGTCTCCCTAATTTCCCCCTCTAACTGGGAGGTAGGCCTAGCTAGTTAAGTTTGCGTGGTTTGGTCTGAAGAAGAGAAAAGTAGTAAACTGGGGTAAAAGTCTAATACTCCAAGAGTGGGCAGAGTCCTTCTAGAGGTTCTCATCATCGATTTGGGGGGCAATGGAGAAAAAAAAATGAAACATTCCATCAGTACAAAACAAAACAAAACAAAACAGAAAAAGTGTCCATTATCCAGTGAGGACTCCAACAATAATGGTAAGCACCACACATGCACAAAACAAAAACAAAAACAAAAAACAAACAAACAAATAAAACAAAGCAAAACAACACAAACAAACACAAAAAAAAGAAAAAAAGAAAAAGAAAAAACCGCCATGGTCCTGATATAAGAAACATGACTTAGCCCATAAAGAAAGAAAAGAAAAGAGGAGAAAAAACTAGGAATATCTGGGGACAACAGCTTCAATAACCACACCTACACAGAGAAATCGATCAAGAAAATCGTTATGTAAGTAAAAATAATAGTAATAATAATAAATGAAGGTACAAAAAAGTATATAATAGGTAAACAATGCTTTCTGCTTTTTTTTTTTTCCTCCTGCCCTGGCACAGTAAATGTTGGGGTCATTCGAAAAGGAATTCACTTGGCCTAAGAGTTATGGGTTTCTCCGCCCTTGGAATATATTGTCATGGGATAAACTATAGACTCTGTTCAGGATCATTTACTCTCCCGGGGTGTTCTTTTTATGACTGAAATCCAACTACAAACATGTTTGTAACCATGGTCCTTAAATAAAGATATTATTTAAAAAAAACACTTATCTAGACTGAGTTTCCAGTTTCTACAACTCAGAGAATCCAGTCAAATACATACCCACAAATTTATATTCTTGTTTTGTAAAACCTTTTTCTGATGATGAATTTCATCATATACATCAGTGCATGTATGTATTTAGTACACAGAGCCTGTACATGTACATGCATTTAATATGACACAGAAGCCTGTATCTCTTTTATAAATAATGACCAAAAAGGTGTCAATATGATTTTCACCTTAATGGCCAATACAATTTTGATGAAATCCGATAATTTTTTATGATTGATTTGCAATATGTTCCAATTGCTTACAGAAACATTTTAACCATAGGTTTAAGCATGATAATATTTCAAATTGTGCATTAATCCATCTGATTAGCATCATTTCTACCCTAAAATTGTCTCAGAAAAATTTACTCTAATGTTTATCAAAGACTTGAAACTCTAAGAATTATTTAACCACCAAACTGTTGAGCTGAAGAGAAAATAAACACCTGGACCTTCCTATCCATGACTACATTGTGATCTGTATTTGACTAGAACTTTATTATCAGTGCCAAGTTGAGATTTTCTTAATTGTGTGCTTTCTAGATTTTTGGCTGATAGCATATTGTCAGTTTGCAAAATTGAAGCAGAAACTCATAATTGTTTTCAGCTGCAAATAAATGCCAGGCTAACTCTGTAGAGGTATGTATCAATTATTTCTCTGATGAACAGCTTTTGTTTTCCTCATCAAGAGATAGTCAGTACACAGCATCTAGAAGCTAGCTAATTCCAGTATTATGCATATTGTTAGATTACTTGACACGTAATACACTGGGTAAATTTTTTTTCCTTTACAAGATTATTGAATTGAGAACACCAAGATACCAAAAAGTTTCAGAATGACTTTTGTTTGCTAAAGCAAGGGCAGAGGAGAACTCAGAGTGTTAAGCTGACACATATAATCATAAAAACTCTCTGAATCCAAGACTAAATTTTTTCAGCATAATATGAATCTCCCCTATGCCTTTGTTTCCTCACCTTTAAAATGGAAAAATTTTCAAGTAGTACCAAATAAGAAGTTTGCAATAAAATATGTAATTTACTGATATATCATGAATATTAGCTACTCAATGCTAAATATTTGTATCAGTAAGCAGTAGATATAAAGAAATACCAAAAATTCTAGGTCTTTGTATTACTACAGAAAAAAAGTTGTCAATTTAAACCCAAAATATCCTATTGGTATGTTGATAAATGTTGAATTGATTTTCTAGATTTAAAAAAAAATTAAATTTTTAAAATGCCAGGTCTTTCAATTTGTGAAAATAATAGTTCTTATTTATTTAATCTTCTTTAATTTTAATCTTAACTTTTTCTAGTTTTTAATTTCAAATATTATACATCTTGTTACATTTATTCTTAAGTATTTTATTTTATATTTTGTGATGCTATTCAAGTGATACTTTTTACTTCAATATTTATTTTTATTACTATTGTAATAGAAAATAACTGAACTTTTAAATTGCATCCATGCATCTTTTTCAATAAAATTACTAAGCTTATGCAATAATTTCATCATATTATGTTTTTTCTTTTATAGAATGACAATCATTTTGAAATAATAACATTTTACTCCCTGTCTCAATGATGTTCTCAGAATCCCAAATATGTTTTCTCATTGACTCTGTTATTTCCAACATTATCATTACCTAAGACTTATTCTCTTTTATTATGGTCCTTATTTGACTTCTGGGTAAGTTTTTTTCCAAGTGAATTTACTTATTTCCATTGGAAAAATTGAAAAACTAAAATCACCCTCTTTTTATGTCTGTCCCTCTCCTTCTGACATTGAAGTATTGCACTCATTTGTGGGACATTTTTTATTAAATAATATAATTTTTATTTTGATCATAGTGGCTTACATATTGTTGACAATAATATTTTAGGCACATGTTAACTTAATATCAGGGGGATTCCCATCACTGAATTGTTCTCCCCACCCCTTTGTTCCCATCCTACCTCCCATATCTTCCTTCCTCATCCCTGGGGCCGCAAGAATACGTGGTCTCCTCTGTGCCTAGCATGCTACTTAGTGGTCTTACACCTATTTGGTCTTGGTACCTCCCTTATTTCCTCCTGTAACTGGCAGGCTGGACTAGATGGATCAAGTTACATGATTTTGTTTGAAGAAAAGAAAAGTAATAAACTGGGGTAAAAATCAAATATGCCGAAAATGGGCGTAGTCTTTCTAGAGGCTCTCATCATCGGTTTGAAAGATGAAGGGGAAAAAGGTAAATCACCCCAACAGTACAAAAAGTAGTGTCAAATAAAATAACCAGTGAGCACTCCAACAGTAAAGGTAAGCATGACATAAAAGCCATGATCTTGAGATAAAAAACATGGCAGAGCACATAAAGAAAAAAAAAAGAAAGGAAGAAAATAAATAAATGAATATAAATGGAGACAACAGCTTCAATAACCACACCAAAACCAAGAAACCGACAAAAACTAGATAGATAAAAAAAAAAATTGTTTTGTGCGCTTTTATTCCCTCCTGCACAGGCACAGTAAATATTGGGGTCATTCGAAAGGAATTCCCTTGGCCTAAGAGATACGGGGTCCCCCCCCCAGAGTATATTGTCATGGGATTAACTATAGATTTCATACAGGTTCATTTACTCTCCTGTTGGTGCTTTCGTGCTGTTTGGAAGACTTCTGCTCCGTCCTGGGTGATAAAGTCAGACCTCTGTATTTAAAGATCTTGGTATCTACACAGGTCAAGGGGTGGAACTTATGATGAAGTCTTTCTTTGTGGTTCTAGAAGTTCTGCTCCCTCAGTGTCATTTTAATCCGTCTTCTGTGGTTGGTAGTCTTGGTCTTTGCGTTGATCCTAGGGTGTTTCCAGAAGAACTCATTCCGTTGGAATTGTCTCAGACAGACCTTTGGAACTGGAGATAATGGTTGTTGTGCAGGCCATAGCTCAAACTCTAAGATAGGGCTTTTTTATTGGCCCCAGGATGCATACAGACCGATCATGGTTCTGTCAGCCAGTCATCTGTAGATCGCTTTCTTGGCTTTTGGACAGACCAAAGTGTGACAAGTCTTCTGATTTTGTCTTATCATTAGCTGGTGAGGTAGGATAACCTGCTCTTAGGTCAAGTTGTTCCCATTTTCCTCATTGTCAGGATATCATATTAGAGCTGGCACTTGATGGTGTCCCAGCAGTATTAAGGATGTTTCAGACGGGATTTGTTTCTTGTAGCTGTTGTGAAGAACTGTGTCATTTCTATGTCTGGGATCTAGGGTTCAAGTCTGGACCGGTGATTATCTAATCACCTGGGGTCTAAGTTGGGTCCATGTGACATATTTTCAAGGTGGGAGATGCCTCTGTATTGTAATCAAGTATGAGTTCTTATCCCTAGTAGATAAGGGCTCATTTATATACGTAAGATTTCCCCTTTTTTTAGTGTGTCTTTGCAGGGGAAAATGGTGCTACATTATATTGCCGGTGCATTTGGGGGTGGAAAGAGAAGAAAACAGAAATATGTCACACACCAAAAATATAAAAAATAGAAATAAAACTATATGTGCTCACATACATATATAAAAAAACAAATATTAAATATAATTAAATAACAAGGTAATTAAGGGAACAAAATGATGCAATAGACTATCTTACTTTTGGGAGGAAAGCAGGTAAAAAGGTACTGTGTGCAGGTCTTATACTTATGATGGAAGTATAGGTTTCCCCATTGTCTTTTGGGATTATCTTGTGGTGTGTGGGTTCCCAGGTGCCTTTTCATCATGCACCCTGACCTTCTTCAGATTGGTAAGAGAATCACGGCAGGAAGGTCTTGGGAAAAGTTCTTGCTTTGGGGGTACTTTTAGAGCTAAGTCCGTTATCAAGTAACAGACCATCTTAGGAAGAGTTGGTGCAGAGGGACGCGCAGCACGAGTCAGAAGGGGAGTTGGTTGGCTCTTCTTGCTGGGGACGAAGACTGGATTTGTCTGGGTGTCCCTTCGCTCGGGTGCTGGGTACTGGTTTGTTGGGGTAGGAGGTCAGTCTTGATGCCTAATGGATTAAGAACTAAGGGTGAAGAGTTTTAATAAGGTGGGAAATCTGGATGGGATTGAGGTGGTGAAGGGATAGTCGGATTTCCAAAGGGGGGCAAAGAGGAAAGTATATGGGAGGGGCAGGAAAGAAGGAAAGAGAAAATACATTAAAAGGAAAAGGAGAAGAGAAAAAGAAGAAGAAAAAAGAGAAGAAAATGGTGAGAAGAGAGGACAAAAAAGAGCAAGGGAATTCTAGTTTGCTTGAGTGTGTTCGATAAGTAGGGCCTGTAGTATATAAGTCTGTAGGTTACTGTTGCTGCTTCGGTGGTCTGGCTGGTCATGTGCTTCAAGTCCTAAAAGAAGGTATAACCTAGAGATAAAGTGTATGTTAAAGAGTTTTCTCGGGGCATTCTTGTAGTGCAAGCTGGGTATGGTATCTCATGTGACTGAGCCCCGAGATGCCATCTTAGTTTGTCCATCCTTTGTGTCCAACAATGCCTGTGGACAGAAAAGCTGAGAGGTTATTTTAAATATAGTAAGATTAAGGCATTAAAACATATTGTTATGAGATGTTTCTGTTGGAGTCAGTGATTTCCCATGGTATTCTTTACCTGTATTTCTGTATAAGATCCCTAAGGGGATGTTATGGGCCTTTGTGGTAGAAGGCTGATTACAGACCTGTTCTCTCTATGCTGTTGTTTATGCTGTTGTTGGTTTCTTTGTGGTATAATGTTTAATCAAAAGTTTTTGTTCTTCTTTCATGTGTTTTGGACACTATTCCCGGTGTCTGTTGACTGTTACAGTGTTTGGAGTTTCTACTCTGTTAAACCCTGTTATTTGATTGTTGAGTATTAGTTGTATGTAAGGTGTATGTTCTAGGTGCTTCAGAATAGTGCTATCATTCTGTGTTTATCTTTTGTCTTCTGACTTACTTTGTTTAGCATAATATGTTCTAGATTCATCCACATTGCTGCAAAGCCTGTGATTGTATCATTATACTGAGTGCTGCTATAAATAGTGGGGTGCACACATATTTTGGGATGAATGTCCTTCCGACTTGGGGGTAGATACCTAGGAGAGCAATTGCTGGGTCAAATGGCAGTTCAATTCTGAGTTCCTTGAGCACTCTTCAGACTGTTCTCCATAGGGATTGGACTAGGGGGCATTCTTGTGGGACATTTTTTTAAAAACAGTATATTGGTAACAATGCACAAAGGCAGTAGTCAGCAACCTTTTTTTCAACTGAACCAAATCTCGCCAAAACCATGATTGAAATTTATTTTGAGAGTCACACAGGACACGCACTGACAGACACTAGGAGCAGAGTCCTGACTCCTGGAGTCGCTGCCTGGCTCACAGAAGAGCCAAATTAAAAGTGTAAAGAGCCGGACTTGCTGAAGCTCCCCCCAGCTAGGGAGACCCCGTCCAAAGACGCAGCCCGCGCGAGCAGTTTGGCTCTGCCCCAGGGGACTTCCTTCCGTGCTGCTCAGGTAGGGAGACCCCCGCCCAAACACGCTGCCTGCGCGAGTAGCCTGGCCCCGCCCCCGGCGACTTGCTGAAGCTCCCCCCAGCTAGGGAGACCCCGTCCAAAGACGCAGCCCGCGCGAGCAGTTTGGCTCTGCCCCAGGGGACTTCCTTCCGTGCTGCTCAGGTAGGGAGACCCCCGCCCAAACACGCTGCCTGCGCGAGTAGCCTGACCCCGCCCCCCGGCGACTTGCTGAAGCTCCCCCCAGCTAGGGAGACCCCGTCCAAAGACGCAGCCCGCGCGAGCAGTTTGGCTCTGCCCCAGGGGACTTCCTTCCGTGCTGCTCAGGTAGGGAGACCCCCGCCCAAACACGCTGCCTGCGCGAGTAGCCTGACCCCGCCCCCCGGCGACTTGCTGAAGCTCCCCCCAGCTAGGGAGACCCCGTCCAAAGACGCAGCCCGCGCGAGCAGTTTGGCTCTGCCCCAGGGGACTTCCTTCCGTGCTGCTCAGGTAGGGAGACCCCCGCCCAAACACGCTGCCTGCGCGAGTAGCCTGGCCCCGCCCCCGGCGACTTGCTAAAGCTCCCCCCAGCTAGGGAGACCCCGTGCAAAGACGCAGCCCGCGTGAACCGCGCGAACGCGATAGCGTTCGCGCGAATATACCTTAACACAACTTATAGGTATAGCCAGTTCAGGCCTAACACCAAAATTTCTTAAATAATCAAGAACCCATAAAATTGGGGAAAAAAAAGGTGGGCATTCAGAGACCACTGTGCCCCACAGTCTGCGTGCTTCTCCCTAAAGTGAGTGCAGTGCCCAGAGGCCACTCCACCTGGGGCATAGGGATCCCCGCATCCACGACCCCCCCGCACCAGTGCCCAGAAAGAGTGCATTCCCCTGGGACCATTCCACGTGGGTGTATTCCAAAGCATACCAATAGACGCAAAGAAATATGGGGAAATCAAAGAGAACCCTAACATCTGAAAATACAGAGACAGACCCTATCAAGTTTCCAAGTCCGCCAAAACGCACAGATCCATGGGAAGGTGACCTAAAAGCAGCAATGAGGAAGGAAATGCAAGAATTAATAAAACAAATGAAAGAAACCTTAGCTACCGAGTATAAGAAATCTATGGATGAACGAATCAGCCAAATTGAAGAAGAAATGTTAAAGAACATGAGAGAGTCCATACAAAAAGAAATGAAGGAATTAAAAGACAAAGTAACAAGCCTTACAAGCAGAAACACAGAGTTAGAGAGACACATTGAAGAACTCGAAGGAAAACTGCAAACAAAAAATGATCAAGAAACCAACAAAGAAATAAAAGGCAAAGCACTGGAAGGAAAAGTCCAGTATCTAATGAACAAGGACAAAAGAAACAATCTAAGAATTGTGGGTATACCAGAAGGGGAGGAAATAGAGAAAGGGGAAGAACAGGTAGTCAGAGAGATAATAGCAGAGAACTTCCCCTCCCTCTGGAAAGAAACCTCAATGCCAATCCAGGAAGTGAAAAGAGTCCCTAATAAAATAGACCCTAATAAAACAACTCCAAGACATATAGTAATCCAAATGGCAAAAAATAAAGAGAAAGAGGAACTCCTTAAAGCAATAAGAGAGAAAAAAAAATCTCAAGTACAAAGGTAGGGACATAAGAATCAAACCAGATCTCCCATTCGAAATAATTCAAGCAAGACGAGAGTGGAATGACATATTTAAACGACTGAAAGAAAGAAACTTCCAACCTAGGGTCCAATACCCAGCAAAATTATCATTCATATGGGAGGATAGACTAAAAACATTCTCAAACAAGAACGAGCTTGAACTATTTGTGCAAACTAAACCAATCCTAAATGACCTGCTCAGAGATGAATTACACAATCCAAACCCCCGATTGTAACAAAAACCACCCTACACAACACAACTGCACAACAGTCATCTCTCTCAATAATCTCCCTAAATGTTAATGGACTAAACTCCCCAATTAAAAGACACATAGTAGAGAACTGGATTAGGAAAAATAAACCGGACTTCTGCTATCTGCAAGAAACACATCTACAGATGCAAGATAAGCACAGGCTTAGAATAAAAGGATGGAAAGTAATTATTCAAGCCAATGGAAAACAAAAAAAAGCAGGGACAGCCATTCTTATATCAGACCAAATCACTTTCAATCTCAAGAAAGTGATCAGAGATAAAGAGGGTCACTACTTACTGATCAGGGGAACACTAGATCAAGAAACACTAACCCTGGTCAATATCTATGCACCTAATGTAGAGTCAGCAAAATATGTGAGGCAACTACTCGTAAACCTGGAGAAACACATGAAGGGAAATGTGATAGTAGTAGGGGACCTCAATACTCCACTATCACCACTGGACAGATCCACCAACAGAAAAATAGCAAAGAAATAAGAGCTCTAAATGAAAAATTAGAAGATTTGGGGCTAATAGACTTATATAGAGCCCTACATCCCCAGAAAGCAGAATACACATTCTTCTCAAGTCCACATGGAACCTTCTCCAGAATAGACCATGTTTTAGGATACAAAGCCAACCTATATAAGACCACAAAGGTAAGGATCATTAGAAGTACCCTTTCAGATCACTATGCAACAGAACTCAAAATTGACGTCAAGAAGAAGCAATGGAGAAAAACTAATACCTGGAGATTAAACAACATGCTGCTCAACAACAGCTGGATCAAAGAACAACTCAAGGAAGAAATAAAAAGATTCCTTGAGAACAAATGACAACGAAGAGACAACATGTCAAAATCTGTGGAATCAGCAAAAGCAGTAATTAGGGGGAAACTCATAGCAATACAGGCCTATGTCAAGAAGCAGGGAAAATAACAAAACCAACAGTTTTAAAAGATCACCTCAAAGAATTGGAACACAGCAACAGAGAAATCCAACCACAACCAGAAGGCAAGAAATAATAAAAACCAGAGCAGAAATAAACAACATCGAGAACCAAGAAAACAATACAAAAAATCAATGAGACCAGAAGTTGGTTTTTGAAAAAATAAACAAGATAGACAAACCGCTGGCAAAACTCACCAAAAAAAAGAGGGAGAAACACCCAAATCAATAGGATCACTAATGAAAGGGGAGAGATTACAACAGAACCCCAAGAAATACAACATATCATGAGATCATATTATGAACAACTATACTCCACCAGGCTAGAGAACCCAGAAGAAATCGACAGATTCTTGGAAAAAAACCCTCTTCCAAGACTGGAAACGGAAGATCTAGAAAGCCTAAACAGACCAATCACCTCAGAGGAAATTGAAGATGTAATTAAAAAACTCCCTAAGAACAAAAGCCCAGGTCCAGATGGATTTACAGGTGAATTCTATCAAGCTTTCCAGAAGACTTACTACCACTTCTCCATAGCTCTTCCAAACCATAGAAAAAACAGGAATCCTCCCTAACTCCTTCTATGATGGCAAATATCACACTCGTTCCAAAGATGGCAAAGACATCACCAAGAAAGAAAACTACAGACCAATCTCACTAATGAACATAGATGCAAAGATACTCAACAAAATCTTAGCAAACCGAATCAGCACTTTATAAAAAAGATAATACATCATGACCAGGTGGGATTTATACCAGGAATGCAAGGTTGGTTCAACATACGCAAATCAATCAACATTATACATCACATCAACAACAAGAAAGATAAAAACCACATGATCGTATCAATCGATGCAGAGAAGGCATTTGACAAAATCCAGCACCCTTTCATGTTAAAGACACTCAGTAAAATAGGCTTAGAAGGAACCTTCCTCAAGATAGTTACAGCTATCTATGAAAAGCCAACAGCCAACATTATACTTAATGGTGAGAAACTAGAAACATTCCCACTAAGGTCAGGAACTAGGCAAGGCTGTCCACTCTCTCCACTCCTATTCAATATAACCTTAGAAGTCCTAGCAATAGCAATCCGACAAGAGAGGGGAATCAAAGGAATCCAAATTGGGAAAGAGGAACACAAACTATCTCTATTTGCAGACGATATGATGATTTACATTGAAAACCCTAAACAGTCCACAGTAAAACTCCTAGAAACAATTAACCAATACAGCAAAGTGGCTGGATACAAAGTCAACACACAAAAGACAGTAGCGTTTCTATATACAAATCACGAAGTCGAGGAGAGAGAGATTAAAAATACAATTCCATTTAAAATAGTATCAAAAAATATCAGGTACCTAGGAATCAACCTTACAAGGGAAGTGAAAGACCTATACCAGGAAAACTTCAAAACACTTCAGAAAGAAATTGAAGAAGATCTAAAGAAATGGAAGAACATCCCATGCTCATGGATAGGTAGAATTAACATAGTCAAAATGACTATCCTACCCAAACTTCTATATAGATTTAATGCAATCCCTATCCAAATCCAGACACCATTCTTTAAAGAAATAGAACAATCAATCACAAAATTCATCTGGAACCACAAAAGACCCAGGATAGCCAAACAAATACTGAAAAAACAAGAAGCTGGGTGGCATCTCCTTACCTAACTTGAAACTATACTATAAAACCATAGTAATCAAAACAGCATGGTACTGGAACAGAGACAGGACCTCAGACCAGTGGGTCAGAACAGAATTCCCTGACATAAACCCCCAGATATACAGCCAACTAATATTCGATAAAAGAGGCAAGAACCTGAAATGGAACAAAGAAAGTCTATTCAACAAATGTGTGTTGGTACAACTGGAAAACCACATGTACAAAAGTGAAGATCAACCCATACCTCACCCCTTATACAAAAGTCAACTCAAAATGGATCAAAGACCTTGAAATCAGACCCGAATCTATAAAGTTTATTGAGAATAAAATAGGCAGAACACTCGAAGACCTATATATCAAAAAGGTCTTCGAGAATGGAAACACCATTGGCAATAACTTTAGCAACAAACATAAACAAATGGGACTACATCAAACTAAAAAGCTTCTGCATGGCGAAAGAAACCCTACTTAACGAAAGAAGACAGTTAACAGAATGGGAAAAAAATCTTTTCACTCGACATATCAGATAAAGGGCTGATATCTAGAACATACAAAGCACTCAGAAAGCTGAGCCCCCCCAAAACCAAATAAAGCCATAAAAAAATGGGGAGATGAAATGAATAGACACTTCTCTGAGGAAGACAAAAGGATGGCCAACAAACACATGAAAACATGTTCACCTTTACTCATCATCAGAGAGATCCAAATCAAGACAACAATGAGATACCACCTGACACCAGTGAGGATGGCTCACATTAAAAATAATGGGAACAATCTCTGTTGGCGGGGATGCGGTATGAAAGGAACTCTCATACACTGCTGGTGGGAATGCCCCCTTGTCCAACACCTATGGAGAACAGTCTGGAGAGTACTCAAAGAACTCAGAATTGAGCTGCCATTTGACCCAGCAATTGCTCTCCTAGGTATATACCCCCAAGTGGGAAGGACATTCATTCCAAAATATATGTGCACCCCACTATTTATTGCAGCACTCAGTGTAATAGCCAAGTCTTGGAACCAACCTCGATGTCCAACAACAGATGAATGGATCATTAAGATGTGGTATATATACACATGGAATATTACACGGCAGTCAGAAATGATACAATCACAGACTTTGCAGCAACATGGATGGACCTAGATCATATTATATTAAACAAAGTAAGTCAGAAGACAAAAGAGAAACACAGAATGGTAGCACTATTCTGAAGCACCCAGAACACACATCTTATACACAACTGATACTCAACAATCAAATAACACGGTTTAACAGGGTAGAAACTCTAAACACTGCAATAGTCAACATATACTCAGGAGCAGTCCCCAAAGTACTTGAAAAAGGAACAACGCAAACTCTTGACTACACATTATTCCACAAAGAAAGCAGCAACACCAAAAACTGCACCGTAGAGAGAATAGGTATGTAATCAACCTTCCACGACAAAGGCCCACAACAATCACTTAGAGATAGTATTCAGGAACACAGGTAAAGAACACCACGGAAAATCACTGTCTGCAATGGATTCATCCCATAACACTACATTTTATTGTCTTTATCTTATAATATTTAAAATAACCTCTCAGCTTTTATATCCACAGGCATCCTTGAATACAAATGGCGGATAAACTAAGATGCCAGCGCGGAATACCACATGAGATACCATACCTAGCTTGCAATATGAGATGGCCCCGAGAAAACTCTTTAACATACATTTTATCTCTAGGTTACACCTTCTTTTAGGAACTGAAGCACGTGACCAGTCAGACCACCAAAGCAGTAACCGAGACGTACAGACTTAAACTACACGCTCTATTCTGTGAACAAATTCAGGCAAACTAGCATTCCCCTGCTATTCTCTCCTCTCTTCTCACTACTTTCTTTTTTATTTTCTATCTTCTTTTTTTTTTCTTCTCTTCTTTTTTTTTTCTTTTTCTCTTTTCTACTCTTCTCTTTACTTTTTTCCATTTATCTTCTCCCTTTCCTTCTAAAGTATTTTCTCTTTTCTCCCTTCCTACCCCTTCCATATACCTTCCCCTTTTCCCCCTCTGGAAATCCAACTATCCCTTCACCCCTCAATCCCATACAGACCTCCCGCCATATTAAAACTCTCCACCCTCAGTCCTTAATCTATTAGGCATCAAGATTGACCTCCTACCCCAACGAACCATTACCCAGCACCCAGTCGAGAGGACACCCAGTCAAACCCACATCTCGTCTCCTGCACGAAAAGGCAGCCAACTCCCCTGCGGATCCATGCTGCGAGGCCCTCCCCACCAACTCCCCCTAACGTGGACTGTTACCTGAAACCGGACTTAGGTCTAAAAGTATCCTCAATGCAAGAACCCTTCCAGGACCTCCCTGCCACAAATCTTTTGCCACTCTGAAGAAGATCTGGGGATGGGATGGAAAGATGCCTGGGGACCCACACACCACAAGAAAAACCAAAAAGACAATGGGAAAACCTGTATTTCCAACATAAGCATAAGAACTGTATCACACCACCTCTTTACCCGCTTTTCCCCAAATGTAAGATAGTCATATGCATCACTTTGGCCCTTTAAATACTTTGCTACCTCATTTAAAAAAAATCTGGCCTACATATACATATGTAAGCACATACATTTTTGATACCTATTTTTTTATTTATTATTTTTTCATCTTTTTTTTTGGGGTATGTAACCTGTTTCTGTTTTCCCCTTTTGACCACCCCCAAATGCACCAACAATATAAGGTAGCACCATTTCCCCCTGCAAAGGCACACTAAAATAAAGGGAGATTCTTACATTATATATATATATATATATCAAAAAAAAAGAGAGCTCTTATCTATTAGAGATAGGAACTCATAGTTGTTTACAATAGAGGGATATCTCCTACCTTGAAAATATGTCATGTGGAATTAACTTAGACCTCAGGTGTTTAGATACCATCAATCCAGCCTTGAACCCTGGATCCCAGACACAGGAACGGCACAGTCCTTCACAACTGCTACAGGAAACAAATCCCACCCGGGACAGCCGCAATACTGCGAGGCCACCAACAAATGCCAGCTCTAATATGACATCCTGACAACGAAGAAAATGGGAACAACTTGACCTAAGTGAAGGTTATCCAACCTTTCTAGCTAACGACAAGACAAAATCAGAAGACTTGTCACCCTTTGGAAGGCCCAAAAGCCAAGATTTCGAGTTACAGATGACTGCTGCTAGAACCATGACCAGACTGTATACAGCTTGGGACCAATAAAAAAAGCCCTAACCTAGGGTTTGAACTACGATCTGCACAATGAACATGATCCCCAGATTCAAAGGTCTGGCAGAGACCATTGTAATGGAATGGGGCTTCTGGAAGCACAAAGAAAGACACTGTCCTAGGTGCCATCCTAGCTTCAGTGCAAAGACCAAGATCACCAACCACAGAAGATGAATTAAAATGACAATGATGGAACAGAACTTCTAGAACCACAAAGACTGACTTCATCATAACTCCCACCGCAGGATCTGTGCAGATACTGAGATCCCTAGGCACAGAGGCCTGATAGTATCACCCAGGACAGAGCAGAGGTCTTACAAACACCACAAAAACACCACCAGGAGAGTAAGTGATCCTGAACAGAGTCTATAGTTGATCCCATGACAATACACTCCAAGGGCGGAGAAACCCCATATCTCTTAGGCCAAGTGAATTCCTTTTCGAATAACCCCAATATTTACTGTGCCTGGGCAGGAGGGAAAAAAAAGCACAAATCATTATTTTTATATATATATATATTATTTTATTTTCATTTATTATTATTATTTTTATTTACCCATATATTTTTGGTCAATTTCTCTGTTTGGGTGTGATAATTGAAGTTGTCCCCAGTTATACTTATTCTTTCTCTTCCTTTCTGTTCTTCCTTTGTATGCTATGCCATGTTTCCTATATCAAGACCATGACATTTTTTTGTTTGTTTGTTTGCTTGTTTTGTTTTGTTTTGTGTTTATTTTTGTGGGTTTTTATTTTTTTTTGTTTTTTTTTTGTTTGTTTTGTTTTGTTTTGTTTTGTTTTTGGTGCTTGTGCTTATTGTTGGAGCCCTCACGGGATATTTGACACTTCTTTTTGTACTGGTGGAATGTTTCACCTTTTTTCTCTCCTTCATTTCTCAAACCGATGTTGAAAACCTCTGGAAGAATTCCACTTATTTTCGGCGTATTAGACTTTTACCCCAGTTTATTACTTTTCTCTCCTTTAAACAAAACCACGTAACTTGAACTAGCTAGTCCTGCCCCCCCAATTAGAGGGGGAAACAAGGGAGATACCAGGACCAAAGAGGTGCAAGACTACTATGCAGTAGGCTAGATACAGAGGAGACCACACATCCTAGCTACCCTGGGGGTGAGGGAAGAGGATATGGGTGGTAGGACAAAAACGGAGGTGTAGGGAGGACAATTTGGTGATGGGAATTCCCCCTGATTTTATGTAAATATGTACCTAAAATATCATTGTCAACAATATGTAAGCCACTATGATCAAAAATAAATAAAAAAAAAAAGTGTAAAGAGCCACATGTGGCTCGCGAGCCGCAGGTTGCCGACCACTGCAAGGCAATAGAGAAGGGAGGTGTAAGAACCAGTCTATGGTAGGAAGTTTGCCACAAAGAGGAGGGGGTATAGCTAGAGCAGAGAAAGGACTGCAAGGAACTACAATTACTATGATTGGTGGAAAGATCACTCTAGACCAAAAAAAAAAAATGGGTGCTGAAAGGAGATAAAATTATATGCTTGATACCCCTTTGATAACAAAGGAAAAGGAGAAGGAGGAGAAGGAGAAGGAGGAGAAGAATGAATGAATGAATGAATGAATGAATGAATGAATAATTTTAAGTATGTAATTTGTGATGATTAAAATTTAAAAAAGTTGTAGGGACCGAAGTGGTCACACAGTGGTAGGGCTTTTGCCTTGCACATGGCTAACCCAGGACAGATGTGGGTTTGATTTCTGACATCCCATATGGTCCCCGGAGCCAGAAGCAATTTCTGAGTGCCACCATGTGTGATAAAAAAAACTCATTTTTAATATATGGAAAGATAATTTATCAAAGTGCTTATGAGAATAAGAACCAGCGTCTACAAAGTTCTGAACACCTTCACTGGAAGAGTATCATTTATTAAGAACTTAATTGTTCCCCTTAACTTGTACACTTCCTTTTGATTCAAATTTTAGTGCCTGTAAACTAAGATAAAATAAAAGAGTACATAACTAGGTGAGGAAAGAAAAGAATCATATATTTCTCTCTTCCCCTGATGCAGTAATTGAATAAGTGATTCCTGTTAGAATTTTTATTTGGTGAATGGGAAAGAACTATCTTCATACATAATGCTAAATATACACTACAACTCTAAAGTAAATGTTATTTGTTAATAGACATGATATAGTATACTTATTTAGTACCAAGCTTATATTTAACATACTCCTAAATTGGTAAGTTGTTTCACTGACAAGAGCTATTTTGAGTGCTGTATAATATAGATTATATTTTCCCATAACCTCTACCTTCCTTTGCTCTCCAAAACAAGTGTTTGGAATTCCCCCAGCCTCGGGGATACTAGTTACAATATCCAAAAGATTTAAGGACTTCTTTTCATAATAAGGTCAACAGTTTTCTTAATATTTTTATCCATTTTGAAAAAGTGTCAGGGAACATCAGTTACATGGTTCATATGTGTAAAATTACAAATGAATATGGGATTTAGAAGAATGATTTGCTGGATACTCTAATAAATAATAATATGATATGTTGATTATCAAGATCAATTTTTATGTTCAATTATAAAATTAAAATAATCTTCTTATAAAAGTAGTATATGAATTAATATTTGAATGTGAATACAGAGACCAAAACACAAAAAGTTACTTAATGGTTGCACAGAATCTGATTAAAATTTTACCTAATGCAGCTCAGTTTCAATATCCTGAACTACAACTGTCAAAGATTTTTAGACTGCATTAATATAAAGTACATAGCACAGTCCACCCAAGTTCAATCACCAGCACTCTAGATGGTCCCCTGAGTCCATCAGGATAGATTACTGACCACAAAACTAGGAATAACTCTAGTGCAGTGCTGAATGTGACCCAAAAGTTAAATATACATATATTTATTTAGTATATTATATAATATACATATTTATATTTTATTATATTTATTTCACTATATATAATATAGAAGTGAACACCTTCCATTGCTTTTCAAAACTCATTTGAAAAAATTTATATAAAAATATAGAAAAAGTGAAGGCTAGAAGTGATGAATTTTAGAAGCAAGTTAAACAATATTAATTACTAATCAATAAGTCATTTCCCATGAAAGAAATTTTATTTTTTGACTAAAAATGAAGTCGTGACTAATGGCAGTAGCTATCACTGTTAAAAGTATAACATCCATGAATGACATTAACTTTCCCTACCTCACTTCACCTATTTTTAAATTGGCAGTAATAGTCATACTTTATGACTTTTATGACTGTCAAATTAAAAGTTATATTCATAATGGGGAGAAAAGATTTGTGGAATTTGATAATATATTCCTCTCTGTGGAGGAATGCCAGCAATAAAGTGTCTCCGGAATTTGAGTAGTAATATTAATAAGTGCTGATATAATCAAGATTATTTTTATGAGTTTGTAAAATTATGCTAATAATGTTTCTTGTCTTCCATGATGCCTTAAAATTTTTTCCTTTCACACTTGGTAAAAGGCAAATCATACTTATAACTTTGTGAACAACCTTCAAAACTAATCTCAATAGGAAAAGGGAGAAGTACAAAGGCACTAAAGGATCTAAGAAGTGTTTTAAAAATCAGGACCAAGGTTTCTCAGTTCTGAATATCAATAAAAGTCCCAAGTATTACTGTCAGTAACACCTTACCAATATTAAACAGAGCATAAGTAGAATCCACAGAAAGTTGTCTCCTTTAGATCCTGATTTTAAATCAGGAAAACCAACAAGGGAAAAATGACCTTCAGACCAGTAAATACACCTGAGTTAGATTTTCTTCCTAATTCTGATTATAGCATGGATTTCCCACATGTACTATTCAGCATAATCAGTCTTGTTCAGAAGCAAAGATATATTTGAAAGCTTGGTATATATATTTTTGCAGAAATTTCTACTAGAATTCAAAGTCTCAGAACATGAAAATACATGGCTGTTATTCTGAGACATCGTATGTGGGGTTGTTCATTGAAGCACTGGCAAATTGGAAAAGGTGATTATATTTCCATAAATTCTCAGTGAGTTTCAGGGCAAAGCAGTGAAAGGAACGTTATAACTAAAGAATGTTTCTAGGGTATATCCCTAGGAGTATCCCTAGATCATATGCGAGCTCAACTTCCAGATTTTTGAGGAATATTTATATTCTCCAGAAAATTTGGACTAGATGGCATTCCCATTAGCAGCAAATGATAGTTCCTTTCTCTCTGCATTCTCATCAGCACTGGTTGTTCTTGTAATAAGTGATCTGTTCCATTCTCTGTGAGGTGACACGATACCTCATTGTTGTTTTGATTTGCACCCTCTGGAAAGAGACACCTGTGCAAATCCAGGAAGCAAAGGAGTCTCTAATAAAATAAACCCTAACAGACCAACACTAAGACATATGTAGTAATCCAACTGGCAAAAAAAAAGAGAAAGATGAATTCTTTAAAGCAATAAGGAGAGAAAACTTACATTCCAGACACCCAAAGAGGTTTATAAAATAATAAGAGAATCTACTGGACCTTATTGAAATCAATAGGCTTACTATGAGATGCCAGGTTAATATTAGAACAAAAGAAGCAGAATTTCAATATTGCCAGTTTTCAGGTGGCAGTATGGAGATCAAGCAGCAAAAATAAAAATAACTTTTAAAAAAAATCCAGGTCCAGGATTCTATACAAAATATAAAATTTCTCAAAACATTGAAAATATATCTATCACATGTTATAATAGCTCCACTCCTACCAATCAATCCAAATATTCCAACACACTAATGCAAATATATATACTTCTATGTTAATTGCAGCTCTGTTTACAACAGTCAACATAGGGAAACAATCCAACAAAATATGAATGGGTAAAGAAATTGTGGCCTGTACATAATGGATTACTACTCAACTACAAGAAAAGGTGAAATTTTGCCATTTTTGACATCATTCTTCTAGAGGGTGTTATAATCACTACGATAAGTCAAAAGGAGAAAAACAAATACCAAATCATTTCATTCATATAATAATGATATTCTATGGGATCGAAAGAAACAAAACAAGGGAACAAATCAAGTCCAACCAATACAGAGTCTGTATTATATTGAGTATGATGCAAAACTAAGTTTACCTGAGAAAAGAGGGATGAAATGAAAGAAGAAATGTGGTGGAGGTATACTTTAGTGGTAGATATTATGTGATCATTCAAAATTGTGTGAAATTTCACTCAATCCAAAACCAGATACTGCACTGTAAACCAATTAAACTAGCAATCATCTTTTTTTAGGTAATAGAATAGTATTACCTGTAATATAAATAATATAAAATAAAATATAAAATAATATTACCTCAAAAAAAGAAAATAACCAATGAGAATTTATGAGCCATGTGGAGTCAGATTTACAGGGATTCTCCTGGGTACCAGCTCAAAGTCTGACAGCTGTTAGATCTAGGAGAGCAGGCATGCATACAAATCACCTTCATAACAAAAGGTAAGGCATGGTGCACAAGGTACATAAGGAATATACAAGTTGAACACTATTTAAATGCCAAAGAGAAAGAAATCACTTGCAGATGAAAAAATCGGCAGCAACTGAGAGTGTACGCACAAAAGCAGGGAAATGGTGTATTGCAGGACATAATCACCTAGAGATTTAGGAGGAGCTATAGTACAAGTTATAAATGCCATGCTATATTGATTAAAGCATTTATTGACTCCAGCTAACTCTGAAACTCACTCAAGTATTACTCACATTTAAATGTCACACAGAGACACTCAAGCATTGCAAATGTTCCCTAAGTCATTTGTCACGCATGCACATAGGTTACATACCAATTTAAAGTTTCTAACCATTGCTTGCTTAGCCAGAGTACTAAAGGGAACATTTTAGCAAGCCAGTCAGCTTGGTTCTCTCATATGATCTTCCTTCCTTTTAACCTTCTAATTTGTACATTTTGATCTCAAATGCAGTACCTTTTGATCTCAATTCAACCTTGGTTTTTCACTTTTACCCTTATAAAGAATATGCTATTATTCCATATGGATCCCTCAGAATTTCACAAGCTAATGAAATGTCCCCAAAAGAATATGTTTTGCAGCACCTCATAGCACTTATAATGACAAAAGTCACTTTCTTTTACATAAAAACTTATAAAAGTAACAAAGTAATGGTTTTTATTGTCATAATTTATAATAGATGTCTCTGTATTTAACAAAAGTTAAATTAACAGGGTAAAAAATTGATTGTACCATCATTTCTACTGAATCTTACCTTTTTTTTTTCAATATGAAATTCAAGACATGCTCAAACTAGAAAATAAAGACAGAATAAAAAAAAACTTGATTCAAACTAACACAAAGAATTTAGTACTTATTTACATTGAACTGACAAACTGATTCTAAATGGCCAGGACTCAAGCTTTTCTAGGATTCAGATTTCTAAAGTTAATATCCAGAAAGTTACAGTCCAAGAAAGGATAGGCTTTTAGTACTCAATAACCCGACCAGTAAGTGCTGTAATCCTAAGCCTGAAAATATATGAGAAGTTAGTAATTACCAATACCCAGAGATAAAAGTTGTATAGATAATGGTATCTCAGGTGACTTGTGACATTTGAAAAAATAGGGACACCCAGTTGATAGACATTTAGCAGGAATGAAGTCAATAGAGTAAGGCCCCAAGTTCAGGCACATGTTTCTCCCATCTTTTGTGGTGTCTCCCACTGACTTAACCCAGAAGAAAGGGGAAAAGTCATAATACTGTGCCCAGTCAGACTCTCATTCAGATTGGAGGAATGGTACACAACATTATGGACAGACAAGAGCTCAGGAACTTCATAGACTAGAAACCAACTTTTGCAAGAACTAAAAAGGCTATTTAGGACAAGAAAAAAAAGTTACAAACACAAAACAACTTCTACAGAAAGATGGCACAAAATTCCATGCTGTTAATCTCTCTCAATGTCAATGACTTAAATGTTTCAATTAATAATGACAGTGTGACAGGGTGCATTAGAAAATTGATTCAATTGGCTTATATTGCCTACAAAAAATTTTGAGAGTAAGAGCAAATAAAATAAGAGCAAAGGTTAGAATAAAATATTTTAAGCAAACAACCTTACAAAAGTGTCTGGGTGGTCATGAAGTCATGAAGTACTGACTTCATGACTTACTACTCAAAAAATTTTGAGAGTAAGAGCAAATAAAATAAGAGCAAAGGTTAGAATAAAATATTTCAAGCAAACAACCTTACAAAAGTGTCTGGGTGGTCATGAAGTCATGAAGTACTGACTTCAGTACTAAATAATTAATGAGAGAGGTCATCTCTTAATGACCAAAGGATATGTACATCAGAAAAAATTCTAAACACATAAACACTTAAAAGGGACCAGCATAATACTTAAAACAACTGCTAGTATATTTGAAGAATGGCACTAATAGCAACATAATAGTACTTAGAAAATTAAATATCACTCTGTGATCTCTTGATTGATCAACTACATTAAAAATCAGCAAGGAGGAGCTGGAGAGAAGGCATGGAGGTGGGGCGTTTGCCTTGCATGCAGACGGATGGTGGTTTGAATCCTGGCATCCCATATGGTCCGCCGAGCTTGTCAGGAGTGATTTCTGAGCATAGAGCCAGGAGTAACCCCTGAGCGCTGCCAGGTGTGACCCAAAGACCAAAAAAAAAAAAAAAAAGAAAGAAATCAGCAAGGAAATAATTGATTTGAGAGAAGAAATTAAAGAGAGATGTTTAGTAGACATATATAGTGATTTTAATCCTTCAAAAGCCAAGTACACATTCTTCTCCAAAGAAGAACGTTGGACAATAAAACAAACCTCCATAAAATAGAGAGAATAGAAATCATATTAACTATTCTTTCAAACCATGATGCATAAAAATAAATGTTAATCACAAACAGAAATAGAAAGCTAACTCAAATACCTGGAAAGTAAACAGCTCATTCTGAACAACCAGTGGATCAAAGAGGAAAGCAAAAGGTTCCTGGGAACAAATGTGATAGGGACACAAGCTACCAGTACTTCTGGGACATAAAAAAAAAAGCAGTGTTAAGAAGAAAGTTCATAGTTATGTGAGCATTCATCAGGAAGGACGAAAGGGTCCACATAAATAACCTAAGTTCACAGCTTTAAAAATTTAGTAAACAACTAAGAAGGAGCCCAAAACAAGCAGGACAAAAGAAAGAATAAACCTTAGAGTGGAAATAATAAACTTTAATCCAAAAAGACAATTGAAAATATTAACAAAACCAAGATCTGGTTCTTTGGGGGGAAAATTACAAACCTCTAAATGGACACACACACACACACACAAACACACACACATATATGAAAAGGTATATATTACTACAGATACTTCAGAAATTCAAAGGATCATGGAGAATTACTTTGAATTTTCTGTTTCCAAACAAGAGAACCTAGAATAAATGAATTAATTCTTGGACTCCTATGACTTTATAAGACTGAACCAACAAGATATGGCACACCTGAATAGGCCTATTTCTATTGAGGAAACGGAATTTGCAATCAAGCATTGCCAAAAGCCCAGGTCCAGATGGATTTATAAGTGAGTTCTTTCTAACCTTTAAAGAAAATCTACTGCCAATCCTTTTTAGGCTCTTTCAGAAAATTGAATGGAAAAAAAAAACTCAGAAGCATTCCAAACAGTTTCTATGAAACAAAAACTACTCTGATACCAAAAGAAGAAACAGACAGCACAAAAATAATTAGAGGCTTATATCTCTGATGAACATAGATGCAAAGATTTTAAATTAGTGCATTGAATCCTCGTTTCATTAAAATGCAAGAATGGCTTTATATGTGCAAGTCAATCAACATAATACATCAAATCAATACAAAAAAGTCATATGGATCTGGAGAGCATCATATTGCATATAATTAATCACACACAGAGAGAGACAGACACAGAATGATCACTCATATGTGGGATATAAAGAAACTTTTTTTTATATTTTATTTAAACACCTTAATTACACACATGATTGTGTTTGGGTTTCAGTCATGTAAAGAACACCACCCATCACCAGTGCAACATTCCCATCACCAATGTCCCAAATCTCCCTCCTCTCCACCCGACCACTGCCTGTACTCTGGACAGGCTTTCCATTTCCCTCATACAGTCTCATTATTAGGACAGTTCAAAATGTAGTTATTTCTCTAACTAAACTCATCACTCTTTGTGGTGAGCTTCCTGAGGTGAGCTGGAACTTCCAGCTCTTTTCTCTTTTGTGTCTGAAAATTATCATTGCAAGAATGTCTTTCATTTTTCTTAAAACCCATAGATGAGTGAGACCATTCTGCGTTTTTCTCTCTCTCTCTCTGACTTATTTCACTCAGCATAATAAATTCCGTGTACATCTATGTATAGGAAAATTTCATGACTTTATCTCTCCTGACAGCTGCATAATATTCCATTGTGTATATGTACCACAGTTATAAAGAAACTTTTTAAGGGAATAACAAAGCTCTAAAGGCAATCGAAACGAAGAGCAAGAGGACTGTTCTTCACTAGGAATCTTGCCTTTGAAATGAAAGAGAAAGACTGTAAAATAGGGATGAGAACACTAGACAGTGATGGAGAAAAAGTGGAAAAGTGCCTGCCATAGAGGCAAGCTTGAAAGAAAGAAACTGGAAATATTGGGATAGGAAATTGGACACTGGTTAAGGGACTAAAATTGCAACATGGTATGACTAAAACTTAATAACTTTCTGACTTTGTAATAAAGAAATAACTTTGTAACTCCATGATTCATGGTTATTAATTTTTTTAGCTATTTTTAAAAGAACAAAGTTCTACAAATAAGTAAGCAAAGCTAAAATTGAGATAATATGGAAAAATTCTGCCATCAATTGTACACAGGGAAGTTTTACAGACACATAAGTATCTCATACCAAATCAACAGGAGTGAAATATTTATATGCCCACCCGATTTAAGTAAGGCTGCTTCATGAGTTTTTAAAAGCACTTCGAGATCTCCATCTGGGCGTGTATATGGTATTTCAACAGGTTTCAATAGGTCAGTGTGATCCAAAAAGGTAAAAGTAATCAAAGTGAGCATGAGCAGACAGATAATAGTATATGCAACAAAATATTACAGAAAATTCTCTGCAGGGTTTCTACGTCTACCTACCAGAATAACAATTTTTCTCTTATAGCAATTAAGTCAAATGCTGCCAAATCAATAAACAACTCATATGCTCATTCTACCTCTTTGGCTGAGCCGCTTTATTCTACTAAAACACAGAATTCCATCTCTCAGCTTTGCTAAACTAACATTGAGGTCTCCTGAATTTCTCTAGCTCAGTTTCCTTTGATGGCTCCACTTACGTGTTCAGAAATTTAGACTGTAGAGCTGACTGACTCTCAGGGCTTCCTCTTCATTGTTTATATTCCCACAACATTATATACCCTAGGATTATAGTCACCTCATCTTATTCTTCACTCTAGACCTTTTTTCAAAGCCAAAGTCTCATATAATCAACAACTTCATTGGTCCAATCCTAGTATTTTATTTGGATACTATAGTCAACATCTAAACCAGTCTTCCAGCTTTACTTCTGTCACCTTAAAATTTTAATCACCCCATAATAGCAAAAGAAATGATTATTTAAAATTGGATTTTGCCATTTCTCATTAAAATATTTTATTGACTCCCAGTGGTATTTTAAAGCCTGATTAAAAAATCTAGAGGATTATGTGACATTTAAAATTAAATAATAAAATGTCCTATGTGAGTTGACCTGTTACATTTTTCCTCATAATTATAGATCACACACAACTGAATTCCTTGACATCTCAGCATGGGAACAGAGACTTTTTATCCTGGCTCTTCACATAGTTGGAAGAGTATATAAGAAGTATATAAGTTCCCATATATACGTATACATGTATATAAATATATGCATATATACATATATGTGTATATGTATATAAGTATACTTATATAAGTATACATACTTATATAAATAAGTATATATAAGTATACTTATACATATAGTATATAAGTAAACTTATGTAAGTATATATAAGCATGTATGTATATAAGTATATATTATAGTCTATAAGTTGTTCTTCAGCTTTGTAAATTCTGAAGTTATTCTCATCTATAAGTATTTCAGCATTAAAATTCAAAACTTAATCTTGACTGTAAAACATTCTTTTTATTATTGTTTTTGTTTTTGGGCCATACGCAGCAGCGCTTAAAATTTACTCATAGCTCTGTGCTCAGAAATTGCTCCTGGAAGGCTCAGGGAATCAGTAGGGTGCTGGGGATCAAACCAAGTTGGTCCCAGGTCATCCATGTGCAAGGCAAATTACCTTACCCACTGTGCTATCACTCCAGCCCCTATAAGGCATTCTTTTTTATGAATGTGTTTGTCTCCTTTGGAAAATTTATTACTTTTTATAATTAATATTTTTATTTAAGCACCATGATCACAAACATGTTTGTACTTGGATTTCAGTCATAAAAAAGAACATTCCCTTTACCAGTGCAATATTTCCAACACAAGTGCCCCCATTTTATTCCTCCCCAGCCACTGTCTGTCTTCGAGACAGACATTCTACTTCTCTCACTCACTACCATTGTCATGATAGTTGTCAGTGTAGTTATTTCTCTAACTGAGCTCACCTCTCTTTGTGGTAAGCTTCATACCAGGGGTGGGTCCTTCCAGCCCCCTTTTTATTGTTTCTGTGTATTATTACAATAATGACTTATTTTTCTCAAATCCCATAGATGAATGAGACTATTCTGTGTCTATCTCTCCCCTTCTGACTTATATCACTCAGCATAATAGTTTCCATGTCCATCCTTGTACAGGAAAATTTCATGGCTTCATTTTTCCTGATGGCTTCATAGTATTTCTTTGTACATATGTACCACAGTTTCTTTAACCACTCATCTGTTGTCAGGCATCAGGGTTGTTTCCAGGATCTGGCTATTGTAAATAGTTCTGCAATGAATATAGGTGTGCAAAAGGCATTATTGTATATTGTATTTTTGAGTTCCTAGGGTATATCCTTCGGAGTGTTATAGCTGGATCATGAGCTCAATTTCCAGTTTTTTGAGGACTGACCATATTGTTTTCCATAAAGACTGGACTAGATGGTATTTCCACCAGCAGTGAATAAAAATTTCTTTCTCCCCACATCCCCACCAACACTTCTTATTCTTGTTCTTTGTGATGTGTGCCAGTCTCTGTGGTGTAAGATGGTACCTCATTGTTATTTTGATTTGCATCTTCCTGATAATTAATGATGTGGAACATTTTATGTGCCTTATGGCCATTTGTATTTTTTATTTGAGAAATTGTCTGTTCACTTCTTCCCATCTTTTATAATAATTTTTATTTTGACCAAAGTGGTCAAATACTATCTTTCACAGTAATATTTTAGGTACAAAGTGACATTGAATCAGAGGCATTCCCACCACCAATGTTGTCCTCCCTCCAACCCTGTTCCCAGCAAGAAATCCATATCTCTCTCCTTTGCACCTCAGGCTGGTAGTATAAGTGGTCCTCTCTGTGTCTAGCTTGTTGTAGATTAGGTATAGATTCTGTTGTCGTTGGCTTTGGATTTGGTGTTTAAGTCTGGTCATTTGTTATTTCTACTCAATGTTCATAAAACTGTTTGGTCTTAGTACCCTCAATTATTTCCCCCTGAATTTGTGAGGTGGAACAATATGGTTCAAATTATGTGGTTCTGTTTGAAGGGAAGAAAAAAAATGGGGCAAAAATCAAACAAGCAAAAAATGGGAGGAGTCCTTCTAGAGGCTATAAATATCAATTTAAGAGAAGGGGGAAAAAAGAAAAACATAACAATAAAAAATCAAACCAAAAACCCAAAAAGCACCACAGCAATAAAGATAACAACCACACAATAACATGGTTCCAAAATAAAAACAAAACAAAGGAAAAAACAACAAAAAAACAAACAACAATAATAAAACTAAAAACTTAATTTGTGCTTCTTTTCTTTTTGCATAGGTACAGTAAATATTGGGGAGATTAGAAAGGGAATTTCCTTGGCCTAAGAGAAACAGGGTTTCTCTGCCCTTGAAGTATACTGTCATGGGCATAACTATAGACTCCTTACATGTTCTTTTACTACCCCCTAGGTCCTTTTGTGCTGTTTGGAAACTTTTCCCTCTGTCATGGATAAGATCAGGCTTCTGTAGCTAAAGATCTTGGTATTTGCAAAGGTCAGAGGATGGAGCCCAGGATGAAGTCTTTCTTTATGGTTCTCAGAATTGTGATCCACCACTGCTGTTTTAATCAGTCTTCTGAAGTAGGTGGTCTTGGTTTTTGCACCGATCCTAGGACAAAGCCTAGGATAGAGTCTTTCATTATGTTTCCAGAAGATCTGCTCAGTTGCAGTTGTCTCAGTCAGACCTTTGGAATTAGAGATCTTGGTTGTTGTACAGATCGTAGGCCAAAACCTAGACTAGGGTTTTTTTTTTATTGGTCCCAGGATAAGTTCTGCCCAGTCATGGTTGTCACAGTCAGTCTTCTGTAGTTAGCAATCTTGGCTTTTGCACAGATCAAAGGATGACAAGTCTTCTGATTTCATTTTTATCATTAGGTGGTGAGGCAAGACAACCTGCTCTTAGATCAAGTTGTTGCCATTTCCTCATTGTTAGGATGTCCTAACAAAACTGGTGCATGTAGGTGTCTGAGCAGTATTAAGAATGTCCCAGAGGGAGTTTGGTTCCTGGAGCTGTGGTGGAGAACTGTCTCGGTTCTATGTCTGAAATCTAGGATTCGGGGTTGGATGGTCACTGTCTAATCACATGGAGTCTAAGTTGGGTCCATATGACATATTTTCAAGAAAGTCTTGCCTGGGATAAAAGCTCAAGTCAAAACCAGAGCATAGAGATGAAGGAGCCTGACACTCACCCCCAAATGCACCAGCAATATAATATGGCACCATTTCTTCTTGCAAAGGCATACTAAAAAGGGGGAATTTTTACATATAGAAACAAGCTCAGCTGTTTCTATTTTCTATACTAATTTTATTGTATCTTGGCAGAGTTTTTCTAGAAGTACTCTTCTAATTGAGTCATTTAGGCATAGCAACTCTTCTCAGGTATGATCTTTGGAGGTCATCCATCCTCTCTTTTGACAAATCAAAATAATAAAAGATTGAGCAAAAATACGGAAATGATATGCTGGCATCCACTTCTATTGTGGGATTATAATGTATAAGGTTATTAAAATGTTTGTCATGTTTAATAAAAAAATGTTTTTACAAATAAAAAGGAGACTGGTGGTTTCCAGGGAAAAGATTACTTCATGGGTAGAAGGTTTTCAAATTTATAAAAAAAAAATTTGAAGTAGTGGTGATGGGTATATAACAATGCCACTGAATTGCACTTTGTAATGTAATGTATCATAAATTTATATTATGTATGTTGTATCATAGCTCTTAAGATAATATTATTGGGCTCAAAGTAAAGAGGTAAGTCTTTATATATAGCTGACCCAGGTTTGGTCCCCAGCACTGCATATGGTCCTATAGTTATCACCATGAATGAGCCCTGAGCACAGATCAGAAACATGCACAGTGGATCATGTTTCTTTAACTGAAATAGTAGATATGTATAAGTTAACATTGATCATTGCCTAGTCATAGGATTTTACAAATTGACTTCTTGTACAGGTAATTACAGGTTCCATCAAACCTTCTATTCTTATTTTTCCTTTACCTCCTTTCTTATTCTCATTTTCAATTTCTTTATCTTGCAACCATATATGTATAAATTCTTGTAATATACCTCAAATCATTTGAGAAATATGGCAGGATATAAATAAGTTAAATATCAAAATATGACCAGATAAAATTTATGCTTGTTTTGTCTCTTATTGAGTGGTTTCATTATCTGTTATAAACTTTGAAAATGGTCCTTGTTTTGAGATTTCTAGAAATCCTCTTCAACTTGAGACACTTTTATTAGATAATTATCTTCTTTATAGTGCACATCTTTCTGCTGACTTCACTCACACCTCTTATTTTCCTTTGTTAACTAAACATCAACTGTCAAGCACTGTATTACAAATGCAGTGATAATGATAAAATGTTCTTAACTCTGAGTAACAGCCACTGTGAGACACAAATCACACTTGCACTCTATCAGGTTTTTATTGTTTTAGATGATGATAAGGAAAATCATTTAGCAATGCCTTTTGGACAAAGCACAAAATAGCTATGTTTTAGAAAACAAAAGAACATATAAACATGGCATACACTATTCTTATTTTTCTAGCTAATTAAGAATCTACATAATTCCTTAAAATAATCTAAGGTTTTGAGAGTGTCCCATTAAACAGGCTGGCTAAAGTGGCAGAGAATATTTTTCACTAAAAGTTTACATGACTGATGTAACAGAGAATAAATAAATAAGAGGACTTTGGGTATATACCTTGATGATTAGATTGATCATCAAGGCTTTATTGTTGACTAACACATATATCCATCCACTCTATATATACAGGGAACTTTGCAATAAATACCTCAAGGATTAGACAATGAAAAATATGCCTGCCCCTTAGTTAAGGAAAGAGATTAACTATGTAGGCAATTAGCATTCACATATTGCTTTGTGCTGGTAAGCATAGCAAGGAAAAGCTTCTAGAGGTATGTAAGCTGAGATCTGAAGAACACATAGAAGTAAATCAGTCCAGAGATAAGGGGACTGAAACATAGGAAGGAGAGCAGAGCCAAAAGCTCAGAGAAGATAGAATGGCATATTCTACAGAATATATAAAAGTAATTCAGTTCATCTCAGAACTTAGAAGTCAAAGTGGTAAGTAACAAAAAGTAAAGTGATCTCATGTTAGCTTCAGTGTGTTGAATTAGATTAAGGAAAAGCAATTCATGAAATTATTTTATGAAATAATGAAGACTTAAACTATGGTAGGTTTACTTGTTTTCATCATGCCTGACAGCAACAACTGTGATTGGTGAAAAGCTTTTACTGAAACCACAGAGAATGACTCAGGGGTTGGACAATCCAGTATGCCTGGAGCCCAGTGTTGGTCTTATGCCAGAATACTTCAGGGGTAAGCTTCCCCAGTATTTAGGCCAAAGCTTTTTCCTTTCTATTTCTCCCATATTTTGCTGGGCATATGCAAACAACAACAACAACTGGCACACACATCCTTTTTCAGTGTATCTCCTATCGTAAAAAAATAGCTTACTATATCAGATCAATAAACAAATTTTAAACATCTACATTTTAGGGGCTGGAGCTATAGCACAGCAGTAAGGCCCTTGCCTTGCATGCGGCTGACCCAGGACAGACAGACTGCGGTTCAATCCCTGGTGTTCCATATGGTCCCCCAAGCCAGGAGTGAGTTCTGAGTGCATAGCCAGGAGTAAGCCCTGAGTGTCACTGGATGTGGCTCCATAACAAAACAAAACAAAACAAAAAAATCTCCATTTTATATAAATATATATTTATAAACAATAAAATTTATTGTTGTAGTAAGAAGTTCCACTAATAAATACTAAATTTAAAAGATTAGCTAAATGGGCCAGAGCAGTGGAGCAAGTGGTAGGGCATTTGCCTTGCACACACTAACCTAGGACAGGCAGTGGTTCAATCCCTCAGTGTCCCATATGGTCCCCGAAGCCAGGAGCGATTTCTGAGAGCATAGCCAGGAGTAGCCCTTGAGCATCACGGAGTGTGGCCCAAAAGAAAAAACAAAAAAGAAAAAAAAAATCTAATAGCCAGGGCCTGGAGTGATAGTACAGCAGGTAGGGTGCTTGTCTTGCACCTTGGCATCTTATATGGTCCCTGCATCATGGCAGGAGAGATTTCTTTCCTTTTTTTCCGAAATTCAGAACCAGGAGTAACCCCAGAGCACTTCCGAGTGTGACCCAAAAAAACAAGAACAAAAACTAAAAGGAATTCTAGTGTCATTCCCTGCGACCTACACATCTTCTCAGGCTCATCCCTGAGTCACATGCCACAGAGAAAGAAGTAAACATGTCACAAAACTTCATGGATAATTGGTCCTGTATAGCCAAGTTTTGCTGAACAAAATATGCTTGCCTTGAGGAAAATCCAAGCACATTTGTGCATATTGTATTGAGTTAGAAAAACACAATAGACATTAGTGCAAGTACATGTGAAGAGACATGATTAGGAAGTGGCAAATGGGAAGAAAGATAAATCACCTCACCTTTAAGGCTAAACATACCCACCTGACACAGACTTCAGTCTTTTTTATTGGGATTAAAACTAAAACTATTTTTCTGTCAAATACTCATGAGTTCTTTTTATGTCAGGGGCTGTACAGTTAGGAAACTCTGTGACAGAAAATCCTAGGCTTTCCTTTAATATATCAGTTCTCTTCAAGAATATCAAATTTAGGTCTAACATAAAATCCAACTACAATCATGCTTGTAGTCACGGTGTTTAAACATATTATTAAAAAACAAAACTATTAGTTAATAAAAAGTAAAATAGAATCCAGTGCCTCTAGCTTTTTGACTGTTATGATGGGCACAATTACTTAAAATATATGAGTCACATAGTTGACATAACTGATCATAACACTTTTGTTTCAAGATGGCAGAAAGCAAAGTTATTAAAGAAATGGAAAATAGAAAGAAAAACTAAAACAATGGAGGAGAAAATAAAGAAGAAAAAGTTCAGTAGCAAGTATATTTGTAAAAAATTATTGTATCACCAATGAACTCATTAAAAGAATAGCAGAAGGTTTAGTAAGCTTTTTTTTTTAAGATAGGAGATACACTGAAAAAGGATGTGTGTGCCAGTTGTTGTTGTTGTTTGCATATGCCCAGCAAAATATGGGAGAAATAGAAAGGAAAAAGCCTTTGGCCTAAATACTGGGGAAGCTTACCCCTGAAGTATTCTGGCATAAGACCAACACTGGGCTCCAGGCATACTAGATTGTCCAACCCCTGAGTCATTCTCTGTGGTTTCAGTAAAAGCTTTTCACCAATCACAGTTGTTGCTGTCAGGCTTCTGTAGTTAGAGATCTTGGTTTCTGTGCATATCCTACATCGAAGGCAGGATGATGTGGAGCATCTTCTGGTTTCATTTCACCATTAGAGGGCAATGTGGAGAGCCCTGACCTGAAAGCAAGTTCCTGCTGCGGCTAAGGCTTCTGGGTGTTAAAAGAACCCTCTTTGGAATAAGTCGATGCCAGGGCAGCAGTAGGGTCTTTCCTGATAGAGGTTTGCTTCTTGGTGATGTTATGATCAACTGTGGTTGTTTCCGTAGATGGTGTCCATGGTTCAGGTGTGAATGGACAATGTCTTCTTCTGAGGCCTAACCCCAGTCATTATGACAATGCTCAGAGTGCATAAAATAACACCTTTTAAAGACTAGAATCTCTATACTAATATAAAATGTAAAAAAGTCTAGTATTTTAACATTTACTACTTACCATTATGTCTATTTGTCATACAAATTAAATGCTGAGTTTCTCTTAAACCCGTTAGTCACAGACACTCACTGAACTTATTGAGAATTTGGGAGCAGAGGTGAGAAGGCACAAAAATGTTTAAATAAAGGCCTAGAACCACATTTATGTGCTTTAAACTCTTCCTTTAAGATGTTTAAGTGCTCTTTTCTGAATTTTCTCTCGAATTATAAAGACAGTGATTAAAGATTAATGTAAGATACATGATTAGGTGCTATCTTATTTTAAAGGGGCATTAAGATTTATAGTTTTCAGAAAACAAGTTATCATCTTAGAAGAGCTTGGTTTTCTGGTACAAATATGTTTTTATTTGAAACTCACAGTAGCTGAATTCAAGTAAATGAAGAAATGCTATCTGAGAAACAAAGGCTTTCCTTGAATAGATAATAAATGACAAGACCAAGTTGAAAGCAAAATATATTTGAGTCTAACACCAGTGATCCTAACCAGTATACCATAGTGACTGTATTCTAACCCAGAATTCTTAACAAAGCGCTCTTTTGTTTTGTTTTGGTTTTTTGGGGGGGTCACACCCAGCGGCGCTCAGGGGTTACTCCTGGCTCTATGCTTGGAAAACGCTCCTGGCAGGCTCGGGGGACCATATGGGATGCCAAGATTCAAACCATTGACCTTCTTTCTGCATGAAAGGCAAACTCCTTACCTCCATGCTATCTCTCCAGCACCACAAAGTGCTTTTTTAAAACAAAGAACACAAAGATAACCTTGCTGGTACAAAATGTTAAGAATTCAAAGAGGTTGTGATATTTATTAAATAACCTGAATTTGGAGTATAGGAAATAAAAAAAAACTTGAATTTTTTAATACCCAGTTCAGAATATTTTCACCACACACACACACACACACACACACACACACACACACACCGCCAAAAAAACAGGGATTCTACTTTACAATTATAAGCTGCTGCTAATGTAAGGCAAGAAATGCATCACCTTACAGTACACTGAAGAAGCTGAAAAAGCTGTGAAAGCAGAAAAATCAATCTACTGTTTTAATTTTAAAAATGGGAGAAACTGAGAAGATGAGCTACAGTGCAGTCACTTTGAGCAGATCTGATGGTTTTACTATTAATCATTTCTCTCCTGTTCAGTCAGCGGAACCTTATTTTTAAGTCTATTCCGTTCTTTGTTGGAGCCATTGCAAAAGCACTGAGACCATGGGGGATGAGTTTATAAAACCATCATTGTATCCTGAGGACCAAGAACTGTGTACATAATTGCGGTCTTCAAATAGAAAAGGTTGACCCTGGGTTAAAAGATAATCTTTTCCCCTAGGCACTGGGACACTAAAATTTCCTTACATGACAACTCACATTCTACCATTACAAATCTTCAATTTAAGATATTATATTTAACCTGGAATCTATTTTCAATCTTACGTTTAAGGATACAAATAAAATCAGAAAGATATTCTCTAGCAATATTCTTTATAAAATGTATCATTATTCGTTACAATTATATAATATAATATTTATTATTCATAATAATATTTCTTTTGTTTCATGGTTAATGTTTAAGTTTTTGGTGTGCAAAGTTACTTCATATCAGCTACCAAAGTGTCACAGACCCTCCACCATTATCCTAATATCAGTCTAGTCCACTCCATCCATCTTCATCCTTCAATTCCTAGCCCCAGTCCTGACACCAATTAGCTGGGGGTGCCAGGGCTCTGTTGTTAAAAGTACAAGGGTTTATTTTCATTATCCATTTTCTAGACACCCTCTCTGAAGGCAGATATCATTTGTAGTACATTCAATGTTAATGACTCTTCCTAAACCAACTTGATTGCTCATCAAATCTTAGTATCAACCAAAAAAGAACATAAAGAACGTTTTTTAAAAAGCATATTCTCTCCTATGACAGAACCTGAAACAGAAGCTTGCCTGCTATTATTTTAATGGTTTTTTATTTCTTAGTAAAGGCAAAAATAATAATATTAATAAAGGATGCATTGGGTAAGGAGACTATTTTTCTTACCTTTGTCTCAATCTCATCTGTATTTGATATAATAGCAATATTCTTTAAGAAATCTCTCTGTAACAGACAAGTTTGCACTCCTGACACTTCAATAGACCTGGGCTTTCTGATCATCTGGACACTTGCATACTTGTAGCTCAAGTCTCCTGGTGTGCGTCCTTTGTGTCCTCTTGGTGTCATGCTTTCCGTCTTTTCAAATGGCAATTTGTTATTTCTCACTTTTCAACTAACCTTTTGTCAAATGTTGTGTCAGAACTATATCATTATTTTTTAAGATAAATTCACCTTTGGCATAATCATTCCAGGATAAGACTTCACTAAGGACTCTGCAGGCTCTCTTAAAGCTTCCATCCATTTGGGCTGGAGATATAGTGCAAAGTAGAGGGACCAACTCACTTTGTAGAGTAGGGTGTCCAACATGCCTTGCAGGCGAACAACCCAGGTTTGATTCCTGGCATCCCTGAGCTCTACAAGGAGTGTCCCTGAGCACAGAAATAGGAATAAGCTCTGAGTACCACCAGGTATAGCCCCCAAACCAGAAGTTAAACAAGTTTCCATCTTGGCTCATGAACCACAGAAACTGTGACTTTATTAGTTTTCTTTTAGTTTTGTTCTTCAGCCTGGTTTCACTTAAATCCACCAATCAATCTAGTCTATGAAACATTTGTGTTTTCTGACTATTAATTATTTCTAATCTAAAAAGTTTATACAGGGGCCAAGGAAATATCTTGTAAGCCAGGAGCATATGCTTTGCATGTGGAAGGACCTGAATTTAATCCTTAGTACTGCATGGCTCCCCTGAGTACTGTCAGGTTTGGACCTAGTGACCTCCAACACCACTGACTACAAAGAGCACTAAATCCCCAGGCCAAACATTAAACCATCTGTTCTACTTGATCATGCCAAGAGTAGTCTCCTTAGTCCCCAAACTTCTTGAGACACAGACCCCTATTACTAAAAAATTAATGTGTTCAAGTTAATCTATTCTAAATATGGTAATATTGTACAAATCTATAAGCAAGCTGACCAAGTCTGCTTATTTCATTATTATTGTCTGAGTTATACAAGAATCTGCCCATAAATAAAAATAATGTAAAATAACTTTCCTATAAAAATAATGTAAAAAAACTCAATCCAACCTTCTGCTGCCTACAAGAAACGCATCTGAATAGTCAGAACAAACATAGACTCAAAATAAAAGGCTGGAGGAAAATCATCCAAGCAAACAACACCCAAAAAAAAGCAGGAGTGGCCATATTAATATCAGATGATGCAAACTTTATACTTAGGAAAGTTGTAAGGGACAAAGATGGACATTTTGTATTAATCAAGGGATATGTACAGCAGGAAGAAATCACCCTTCTAAACATATATGCACCGAATGAGGGGCCAGCAAAATATTTAATACAACTGTTTACAAATCTGAAAAATAATATCAATAACAGCACAATAATTGTGGGAGACCTCAACACAGCATTGTCAACACTAGACAGGTCAACCAGACTGAAACCCAACAAGAATATACTAGACCTGAGGAGAGAAATGGAAGAAAGAGGCCTAGTAGATATATACAGGACACTCCACCCCCAGAAGCCTGGATACACATTTTTCTCTAATGTACATGGGACATTCTCTAGGATAGACTACATGTTAGCACACAAAACATACCTCTATAATATCAAGAGGATAGAAATTTTGCAGGCTGCCTTTGCTGACCACAAAGCCCTGAAATTATATATAAACTACAAAGGGACACAGAAGAAAAATTTTAACACCTGGAAGTTAAATAGCCTCATACTGAATAATCAGTGGGCCCGAGATGAAATCAAAGAGGAAATCAAAACCTTCCTGAAAACAAATGACAATGGAGACACAAATTATCAGAACCTATGGGACACAGCAAAAGCAGTACTGAGAGGAAAATTTATAGCTTTGCAAGCACACATCAGGATAGAAGAAGGGGCATACCTGAATAGCTTAATGACGCAGCTCATAGAATTAGAAAGTGCTCAACAAAAAAATCCAAAAATAGGGAGGCAGAAGGAAATAACAAAGCTGAGAGCAGAAATCAATGAAGTGGAAACCAGAAAAACCATCCAAAAGATCAACGAAAGCAGAAGTTGGTTCTTTGAAAAAATAAACAAGATTGATAGACCACTGACAAAACTAACAAAGAAAGAAAGAGAGAGAAACTTGATAACTCGTATTAGGAATGAAAAAGGAGAGATCACTACTGATATGGTAGAGATTCAAAGGGTAATCAGAAACTACTTTGAGAAACTCTATGCCACTAAAAATGAAAACCTGGAAGAAATGGATAAATTTTTGGAATCTTATAATCTTCCACGATTGAATGAAGAGGATGTAGCATATCTAAACACACCCATTACTATTGAGGAAATTAAGAAAGTAATCAAATGTCTGCCTAAAAACAAAAGCCCAGGCCCAGATGGATTTACTAATGAATTCTTTCAAACCTTTCAAGAGGAACTACTACCAATCCTGGCAAGACTCTTTCATGAAATTGAAAAAACAGGAAAACTTCCAAATAGCTTTTATGAAGCCAACATTACCTTGATACCTAAACCAGACAGAGATGCTACGAAAAAAGAAAATTACAGACCAATATCGCTGATGAATGCAGATGCAAAGATCTTCAACAAAATCCTGGCAAATAGGATTCAATGCCTCATTAAGAAGATCATCCACTACGATCAAGTAGGTTTCATTCCAGGAATGCAAGGATGGTTTAACATCCGTAAATCTATCAACATAATACACAACATCAACAGCAAGAAAAATAAAAATCACATGATCATATCAATCGACGCAGAGAAAGCATTTGACAAGGTCCAACACCCATTCTTGATCAAAACTCTCAGCAAGATGGGAATGGAAGAAACCTTTCTCAATATAGTTAAGGCCATCTACCACAAGCCAGAGGCAAATATTGTCCTCAATGGAGAAAAACTGAAAGCCTTTCCTCTAAATTCTGGCACAAGACAAGGCTGTCCTCTCTCACCACTCCTATTCAACATAGCACTGGAAGTACTCGCTATAGCGATTAGGCAAGAAAAGGATATCAAGGGAATCCAGATAGGAAAGGAAGAAGTCAAGCTCTCATTGTTTGCAGATGACATGATACTCTACTTAGAAAACCCCAAAGACTCTACCAAAAAGCTTCTAGAAACAATAGACTCATATAGCAAGGTGGCAGGCTACAAAATTAACACACAAAAATCAATGGCCTTCCTATACACCAATACTAATAAGGAAGAAATGGACATTAAGAAAACAACTCCATTCACTATAGTGTCACACAAACTCAAATATCTTGGAATCAACTTGACTAAAAATGTGAAGGACCTATACAAGGAAAACTATAAAACTCTGCTCCAAGAAATAAGAGAGGACACGCGGAAATGGAAGCACATACCCTGCTCATGGATTGGCAGGATTAACATCATTAAAATGGCAATACTCCCCAAAGCACTGTACAGATTTAATGCGATCCCCCTAAAGATACCCATGACATTCTTCAAAGAAGTGGACCAGGCACTTTTGAAATTTATTTGGAACAATAAACACCCTCGAATAGCTAAAGCAATCATTGGGAAAAAGAATATGGGAGGAATTACTTTCCCCAACTTTAAACTTTACTACAAAGCAATAGTTATCAAAACAGCATGGTATTGGAATAAGGACAGGCCCTCAGATCAGTGGAATAAGCTTGAATACTCAGAGAATGTTCCCCAGACATACAATCACCTAATTGTTGATTAAGGAGCAAAAAATCCTAAATGGAACAAAGAAAGCCTCTTCAACAAGTGGTGTTGGCACAACTGGCTAGCCACTTGCAAAAAATTGAACTTAGACCCCCAGCTAACATCATGTACGAAGGTAAAATCCAAATGGATTAAAGACCTCGATATCAGCCCCAAAACCATAAGATATATAGAACAATACGTAGGTAAAACACTCCAGGACATTGAGGCTAAAGGCATCTTCAAGGAAGAAACTGCACTCTCCAAGCAAGTGAAAGCAGAAATTAACAGATGGGAATATATTAAGCTGAGAAGCTTCTGCACCTCAAAGGAAATAGTGCCCAAGATACAAGAGCCACCCACTGAGTGGGAGAAACTATTCACCCAATACCCATCAGATAAGGGGCTAATCTCCAAAATATACAAGGCACTGACAGAACTTTACAAGAAAAAAAACATCTAATCCCATCAAAAAATGGGGAGAAGAAATGAACAGACACTTTGACAAAGAAGAAATACAGATGGCCAAAAGACACATGAAAAAGTGCTCCACATCACTAATCATCAGGGAGATGCAAATCAAAACAACGATGAGATACCACCTCACACCACAGAGAATGGCACACATCACAAAGAATGAGAATAAACAGTGTTGGCGGGGATGTGGGGAGAAAGGAACTCTTATCCACTGCTGGTGGGAATGCCGTCTAGTTCAACCTTTATGGAAAGCGATATGGAGATTCCTCCAAAAACTGGAAATCGAGCTCCCATACGATCCAGCTATACCACTCCTAGGAATATACCCTAGGAACACAAAAATACAATACGAAAACCCCTTCCTTATACCTATATTCATTGCAGCACTATTTACCATAGCAAGACTCTGGAAACAACCAAGATGCCCTTCAACAGACGAATGGCTAAAGAAACTGTGGTACATATACACAATGGAATATTATGCAGCTGTCAGGAGAGATGAAGTCATGAAATTTTCTTATACATGGATGTACACGGAATCTATTATCTGAGTGAAATAATTCAGAGAGAGAGAGAAAAACGCAGAATGGTCTCACACATTTATGGGTTTTAAGAAAAATGAAAGACATTCTTGCAATAATAACTTTCAGACACAAAAGAGAAAAGAGCTGGAAGTTCCAGCTCACCTCAGGAAGCTCATCACAAAGAGTGATGAGTTTAGTTGGATAAATAACTACATTTTGAACTGTCCTAATAATCAGAATGTATGAGGGAAATTGAGAACCTGTTTAGAGTACAGGCGGGGATCGGGTGGGGAGGAGGGAGACTTGGGACATTGGTGATGGGAATGTTGCTCTGGTGATGGGTGGTGTTAAGAAAAAAAAAAGTGTAACTTTAATTTAGTATAATTGTAGGATAACTATATACCTCTATGAAATATATAAAGTTAATCTTATCTCCAAAAAAAAAAAGAATAAATTCAGATAAAAAGAGGGAACAATGATCAAAATAAGCAAACAAACAACTCACAGCCTCTTGTACAAAGATTAAGGCTGAGAAAAAAAAAAGAAAAAAAAAAGGAATAATAAATTTATTATTATAGATGTAAAGTTGAATTATTATGGTAATTAATTAAGTGTGCTATTGGTATTAAATAACTTCAGTGTACCAGTATTGGGGATAGATAACAAGACCAAATTAAAACAGGGTCTTAAAAAAAAAATCAAGTTGAAAAAAAAAAAAACTTTCCTATAACTTTTTCCTATTGCCTTTCTTCAAAGGACTCTTTATCATATTTAATATATGCAAGTAAAGTTTTGGTTTTATATTTGAAACAGGTGAGTAGGAATATTTTTCAGGTGAGAAAGAATATTTTCAGATCATAAATTAAATTTTCTAATTCCTTCCATCTGTCCCATCTAAGACATAAATTACATATGCATAGATCAAATGATGAATTTCTACACAAGAGAGTCATCAATTTTATACAGATTAGTAAAAAGCACTTTCATTTAGATCCAATTAATTTGTTTTTTCTCATGAAGCAGGACAGTGTTTAGCTGTAGTCTGTGAAAAATAAATGGCTATCCTAAGGAAATTAAGACAAAGTGGCAAGAGAACTCCATATGATATTAATCTTTAATCTTTTAACTACATTCTTAAGAACTCTAGATGTGTCATTAGATGCATATAAAATTTTATGTTGATGGTATTTTATCATGCTGAACAGCTACAACCAAAGAATTTCTCTTTTAGGAGGTAGATGGAGTCCTTGGACCACACCCAGCAATGATAGGAGCTGCTACTCCCAGTTCATGGTGGGAGGTCGCTTCTGGCAATGCTCAAGGCATCATTCAGTGCTAGGGAAGAAAACTAACCCTCCCAAATGCAATGCCTGTTCCCAGCCCTTTGAGCTTTCTTTCCAGCTCCAGCTTTTAGGTTGTTTTTTAGTACATTAAAGTTCTTCTTTTACTTTAATTAATTTATTCATTCATTTATTGAGGTACGTTGTTTACAAGTCTGTTTTTTAGGCATGCAATGTTATCAAACCACACAGACCATCAAAGTAATTAGATTTTTAAATTAGCCAATGCTAAGGACATAGAAAGCAAAATTATAGATGCAGGAATTTTGAAATATAGTAAATATCCCCATGACTTTAGCAATTCACCTCAGAATAAGAACAATCCCAACTGCTCTGTATTTAAAATATGTTTCTTCCTTATGCACTAACTTGCCCCTCCCCACACCTGAACTAACCACAATCCTGAAATTTGCAGTTATAAATGCTTTGCTTTTCTTATAGTATTTCTCCATATGTATAATAAACTGCTTAGCACTAAGTAAAGCATTTTATAAAATGGCATTGAGCATTTTAAGTCTTTTTTTTTCTTTTTTCTTTCTTTCTTTATTTATTTATTTATTATGAGAACAAGGGTGCAAAGAAAGAGGACAAGGTAAAGTTACAGTGGAAGGACAATCACCCATAACATAATTCTCAGAAGTCCCCTTGCTGATATCTTATCTTTGAACTTTCAGCCAAAGAACGTTATGATAAATAAAGCAGAATCCATGTACAATTACTTTGTCCCTCAAGTACCCAGATTGTAACACATTATAATATTTCTTAACAGTACACAAGGCAATCTAAAGCCATGAAACTTACGTAACTCCTTAAACATTACAGGCATAGTATTTTCTTACATTTCCATATACATGCATATTAGCTTAAGTTAACCTCAAATTTTAAGTGAGTTCTTTTTAAGTATTAGAGTCAAAGGAGCACAGTAAAAGTGGTGTTAGAGTAGCAATTGTTGTTTGCATAGGCCCACCAAAATATGAGGGACATGGAAAGAAATAACCTTGGCCTAAGTACAAAGAGACCAGACCCCTGAAGTTTCCTGGCACAAGACCAAGTCTAGGCTCCAGGCAAGTTAGATCGTCCAATCCAATACATTGTCTGTAGTGCCAACACACTTTTATTTTTCACACAGTCTCTGTTGTTGGTATCATGTTTCTGTATTAAAGATCCTGGAATCTGCATATCTTACATTGAAGTCAGGATGTGGAGCATCCTCTCCTTTCACCTCACAATCAAAGGGCAACGCAGAGAGCCCTGTCCTGTAAGCAGGTCGTTGTTGTTGTTAAGTCTTCTCAGTGTTAAGGGAAGTCTCTTTTGAGCAGGTCGAAGTCTGAGCAGTGTAGGTCTTCTGTGGTAGAGGATTGCTTCCAGGTGATGTTATAGACCAGCCTGGATGTTTCGTGGATGGCTTCCCTGGTTCAGGGGAGAATGGATTATGCCCTTTCTTCTGAGGTCTGTGCCAGGTCGTTATGTCAATGTTCAGGGTGTAAGGTCCCTTTGCACTACAAGATTTGTGTGTTCCAATCGCTATTAGATAGGATCTTATTTGTATGTACAGTATTTTCCCATTTTAATGTGCCTATGCAAATAAGAAGCAATGCCACGTGGTGTTATTGGCGCATATGGGGGCCATAAGAACAATTCCAATGATTCCCATGACATGGTTCAATCATAAGCATTAAACTGGGGGACTCTTCCACCAAAATTCCTTGTTAAACAGCTCAAAAAGAGAAGATAAAAAGTGGTTAGAATCATCACTGTATAAGACAACATTTAGTAAGAATTATAGCTGTCAGAGAAAAAACACAAAATATTCTAAAGAAATATGTGTCCATTTTATGTATCTTGAAACAGTTTGGGGTTGTCACACACAATGCACAGCTTTGGACTGTGATTAGGATTGTACACTACTGAAGTTAAAAAGAGTAATGTAGGTTAGTGATGTTTGAGAGGAGGTTAGAGAGTTAAGGAGTAAAAAAGAGCTTTTGTAGGGGTGTGGGAAAGGGCAGAATACAAAATGAACATTCTGTATACGCAAAACATAACATAAGAATAAGGAATATTCTGAATACATGAAGTACGCGCGGGGGCGTGAGCCCCCGCTGTAGTTTTTGGATGCCTAGGGAGGAATTTCTCACCCCCTCCCCCCAGGGCCCGATTAACCAGGCGTGGCCCTGAAGACCCGCCTGGTGTGGGGGGAATCTTGCTCGCCTGGACTAAGTGGTCAGCCCAGGGGTCCTATGGCTAGCTGTCCTGCCCAGAGGCCCCAGCTCGGCTGGGCTCAGAACACTCCACATGCCAGGATTTCGTGTACCTTTGAGCATTTTAAGTCTTTTGTGAATTTTTTCATTCAACACTATTTTTTTGTCTGTTGGTTTTTGTTTGTTTTGGGGTCATGCCCAGTGATACCCAGGGGTTATTTTTGGCTCTGCACTCAGGAATCACACCTGGTTGGTTCAAGGGACCATATGGAACACATGGGATCAAAATTAGGTTGGCCACATGCAGGACAAGCCTCCTACCCACTGTACTATCATTCCAGCCCTCAACACTATGTTGTCAAAATTCATTTTAGATTATAACTGGCTAGCTGTACTTAATATTATAATCACTAGTATAATGTTATATATCACTGTTATAATGGCAACTAGAATTTGAGCTATTTTTAGAATTTTTCTATTACAAATAACATTACCAACACTGTTACATACATTAGAACATATATAGTGATGCTAGAGTTTCTCTAGGTTGTACTTAAGAAAAGAAGGGCTGGGTGCTAAGGTATATTTATATTTATACGAAAATGCTAAAAATCACTTTCAAAATAGTTGTACTAATAAATATATTTTTCTTTTATCAAGTTCTACTTTACCACTGAGCTATTTTTCACTTAGTAGTTAATATTGCCAACTCTGCCTTTAACTCTTATTGTTTTTTAAATGTATCACAAAGTTAATTGTTAGAGAGTTAATTGGCATTTCCTTGCTTATAGACAAAATTGAGTATATTATCATCTGCACTGGACATTTGGTTTTCTTTTGTATCTGACCAAGCCTTCTTGTCCATTTTATATTAGCTTGTCTGTCTTTTTTATTATTTATTGGTATGTACACTTATTAATAAAACATTATTGATTTGCAGATATGAGTCTTTTGTCAGTTACATGTGTTAGAAATTATGTTTCCAAGTTTATAGCTAGCATTTTCAACATATTTATGGTGTCTTTTATCAAATACGTTTTTTATTTTAATGTATTTCTATTTATCAGTTTTTTATAGTTATGTTTTTTTCATATCTTAAGAAACCAAACCCAACTCTGAAGCAAAACTGAAAATAAGTCTTCTGATCTGTCAGCTATTTATATTTGAAAATCATATAAATTAATGTTTTCAAAGTATTCTTTGTGTTGCTTTGTTTGTTCTTTGTGTTGTTTGTTTGGGGGCCACACTGGCTGTACTTATTGTGCTTTTTCCTGGCTTGGTGCGCAGGGATAACTCCTTCCAGGTCTTGGAAGACAAAATGCAGTTCCAGGGACCTAACTTAGGTTAGCTAAGTGCAAGGCCAGAACTTTGCCTTCTGAAATCACTGTGCTCCTTTTCTTTCGAAGTATTCTAAAGTTTAAGTAAATTTTAAAAAATAAAATCACCTGAATAATAAGTATCTAGGTATTTTTTTTTTGTTTGGGGGCCACACCCAGTGACGCTCAGGGGTTACTTCTGGCTATGTGCTCAGAAATCGCTCCTGCCTTGGGAGACCATCTGGGATGCCAGGGGATTGAACTGCGGTCTGTCCGAGGTTAGCGCATGCAAGGCAAACATCCTACCGCTTGTGCCACCACTCGGCCCCATCTAGGTATTTTTTTTAAAGCTAACTCACAGACTTCTTTTTTAAAAAAAATAAAACCATTAAACAATTGCCATATGCTAGGTTCTACTTAAGCCTAATAAAATCATAAGTAAAAAAAAAAATTAAACAGGGAGTGGCGGAGACCAGAAGTGGCCCGGCAGGGTCTCCCTCTATCCTTCCCTCCCTCCTTTCCAGAGGCCCTCGAGGCCGCCACCGGCTGCAGAGCTTGGCCGGTCGGACCCTGGACTGGGCTCGGGTTCCCCGGGAGCATCGGCCAACCCGGCTTTCACGTGAGTGAGCATGAGTCTCTTTATGATCAGTGAGAATGTGAAACTAGCTCGTGAATATGCATTACTGGGAAATTATGACTCAGCCATGGTCTACTATCAGGGAGTACCTGACCAGAGGAACAAGTACCTGTACTCAGTCAAAGACACATACCTCCAGCAGAAGTGGCAACAGGTTTGGCAGGAAATCAGAGTGGAAGCGAAGCATGTTAAGGACATCATGAAAACACTAGAGAACTTTAAACTAGACCACACTCCCCTGAAAGCAAGCGCACCAGGAGCTTCTGGCTTCTGAGAGAGAAGTCTGGTCCTTGCCGGTACCTGTGGAGCAAAGACCCTCGCCAGGACCTAGGAAACGTTAGTCTCCACAGTACAGTGACCCTTAAGCCCATGGAAACCGTCCAGGTGCAGCTAGCCGAGTTCACCGCCCATCGACACACGGCCTTCACAACGAAAGAGGGAAAGCTGTCCGTTGTCGGGAAAAGAAGGAACAGAATAAAGGAAGAGAGGAAAAGAACAAATTACCTGCGGCAGTCACAGAACCAGAGGCACATAAATTTGACAGTACCGGATATGACAAAGACTTAGTAGAAGCTTTGGAAAGAGATATAATCTCTCAGTATCCCAATATTCGATAGGATGTTATTGCTGATTTAATAGAAGCAAAAAGGTTGCTTAAGGAAGCTGTGGTGTTACCAATGTGGATGACAGAATTTTTTAAAGGCATCAGGAGACCATAGAAAGGAGTGCTGATTGTCGGCCCTCCTGGCACAGGGAAGACCCTGCTTGCCAAAGCAGTGGCTACAGAATGCAAGACCACCTTCTTCAAAGTCTCCTCTTCCACGCTCACCGTGGAGAGTCGGAGAAGCTCATGTGTCTTCTCTTCAAAATGGCCCGATTTTATTCCCCAGCCACTATATTTATTGATGAGATCGACTCCATTTGTAGTCGCAGGGGGACTTCAGAAGAGCATGAGGCCAGCAGAAGGGTGAAGGCCGAGCTGCTGGTTCAGATGGATGGTGTTGGAGGTGCCTCCGAGAACGATGACCCTTCCAAAATCGTCGTGGTTCTTGCAGCGACTAATTTTCCCTGGGATATTGATGAGGCTTTAAGACGACGTCTTGAAAAAAGGATCTATATTCCGTTACCATCAGCAAAGGGCAGAGAGGAGCTATTGCGGATAAGCCTGCGAGAGCTGGAATTGGCCAGTGATGTTGACCTCACAAAAATAGCAGAGAACATGGAAGGTTATTCCGGGGCAGACATCACCAATGTGTGCAGAGGGGCACACCCAGTGGTGCTCAGAGGATTACTCTTGGCTGGATAAGGGGACCATATGGGATGCCAGGGATCAAAGCCCAACCGGGTGGCTGTGTGCCCTACCCACTATGACGTTGCTCCGGACCCCTCCAAGTGATACTTTATAGGACCAGAGTGATAGTCCAGCAGCTGGGTGCTTGCTTTACATGCAGGTGATGTGGATTCAGTCCCTGACACCACACAGAATCCTCTGGGCTGTGCCAGAGGGGTGTGTGTGAGCCCTGAGCACCACTGGGTGGGGCAGTGTGTGTTTGTATCTATCTTTTGCTTTTTTTTCCAATTCAAAACTTAGGGATGCATCCTTGATGGCCATGAGAAGATGTATTGAAGGTTTGACTCCTGAAGAAATCCGAAATCTTTTGAGAGAAGAAATGCACATGCCCACAACTATGGAGGATTTTGAAATGGCTTTGAAAAAGGTTTCCAAATCAGTATCTGCTGCAGACATTGAAAGATATGAAAAATGGATATTTAAGTTTGGATCATGTTAATAATTCTCACATGTAACTGTGAGAACCCTGCCTTAAGTGTTTGAATAACTAAATGTACTTTTCCATTGAAAAAAATTAAACAGGGGGCCGGGCGGTGGCGCTGGAGGTAAGGTGCCTGCCTTGCCTGCGCTAACCTAGGACGGACCGCGGTTCGATCCCCCGGTGTCCCATATGGTCCCCTAAGAAGCCAGGAGCAACTTCTGAGCGCATAGCCAGGAGTAACCCCTGAGCGTCACAGGGTGTGGCCCAAAAACCAAAAAAAAAAAAAATTAAACAGGAAAATTATCTGTGACATTATGTGGTTACATGTATGAGGTAAGAAATAAACACCAAATAGGTAAAAATTATGGTATTTGTCTTCATTCTTTTGTGTCTTTCCTCTAAAACCTCTGTGTTGTTTTTTTTTTTGTTTTGTTTTGTTTTTTTGCTTTGAGGTTTTTTTCCAATTTCTTCTGCTGTATGTAATTGTTATGTATCTCATCTTCCAGTGTACTGATTCTATCCTCAGCTGCTGTTAACCTGTGGGAAATCTCAAACATGTTTTTCTTCAATTCATCTACTGAGTTTCTCAGACCTGTTATTTGATCTGAAATTTCTGTTTGGAGTTTTCTCATTTCTATCTTCATATTCTCCTGATTCTTTTTAGTTTTCTCTTCTATACTTTGTTTGAGTTCTTTGAACATGTTCCATATTGCAACTCTAAACTCCTTATCTGAGAGACTGACTAGGTGGTTGGTCATGTTCAAGTCATCAGAGTTGCCATCTTCATTCTCTATGTCTGGCACTGGCCCGTGTTGTTTCCCCATTGTCACACTAGTACTGCATGTTTTTCTACGTGTTGTGATTGTATTCATCGGCTAAATGCTGTGCACCATCGCGAAGGGGAGCGGAGCAACCGTGCTCCTCTGGCTTCTCTCTTTCTGGGCGTGTCGACTCACCTCCACGGAAGGCTCACAGGAAGGCAGGCTGGCATATGGGCCGCACCCAGGATGAAATCAGGCCAAAAATGCAGGACAGCAGAGTAGAGAGGCAGAAGGGTGCTGGCATCTGAGATCCAGCGAAGTTCAGTGGCTCCTCCCTTTCTGGGCGTGTCGACTCACCTCCACGGAAGGCTCACGGGAAGGCAGACTCCCCAGAAAGTTCACAGGAAGGCAGGCTGGCTGATGAGCCGCACCAAGGGTGAAATCAGGCCGAAAATGCAGGACAGCAGAGTGGAGAGGCAGAAGGGTGCTGGCATCTGAGATCCAGCGAAGTTCAGTGGCTCTCTGTGTTGTTTTTTTTTTTTTGACTCAACTATTTCACATTCATTATTCTGTTATGGCAAATGAAATCTTTTTTATAATTAAATAGTAAATTACATGTTATGGCATGATTAACCTTGAGTACTTAAGTCTAATAAAAGTTACCAGCATAGCACACTAACCAGGATACTAATGAGTTGTAAAACTGCACTTCTTTTAATATATAAAGTAAATTGCTACAATGCCATTTCTCCAAGTTTACCAAAATAGTCCACCAAATTAAATGCTGTTTGTCTACCTGCTTTAACATACATATCTCTAATTCTATCTCACTATATAGTAATTTTGTACTTCAATACCAGAAATGTTTACATTATTGTAACCATGTTACCTAAAATATAATTTTTAAGAAAACCTTTCAAAAAGTATGTATTCTGAACAACTGACTCAGGTAATTAAATATAGTAATTCTTAAAAGTCATGTTTCTATTCAAAGACCATTTTACTGAACATGAGAAATATGTCATACAATTTAGTACCTGTATTGGTTTGCTAGAACAACCATAAGGAAGTACCACAAACTGTGTGGCTAAACAACAGAAATTCATTGTCTCATAATTCTGGAAGTTAAAAGTATGAGACAAGGTGTCAGTAGAACTGTGTTTCCTCATGGAAGGTCTTTTCTCAAATGCCTTCTTAGCTTCTATAAGGATGTGTGGAAGTGTGTGTTTACATGATTGTATATTATTATACATAACGTATTATCATCCATGAGTCACCTTTATCTTCATGTGATGCTTTAACTGTCTATGTACCAAATTTTCTCTTTAAAAAATGAAGCTATATTAGTTTAAAAAACAATGTATATGTTTCAGGTGTGCAGCATTATATTTTTATTTATATGTACATATTAAAGTCATGAGGCAGGAAAAAGAACCAAAATGGTAGTATCTGCTCCCAATTTCAAACTATATTCCTAAACTATGTCAATGAAATAATGCAATAAAAGCAGACACACAAAATCAATAAAATAAAACTAAAAGCTCAAAAATAATTCCACATACAGAGTAGGTAGCTAATTTTAAACAATGGGGTGAAAAGCGCACAATAGAGATAGGAATATCTTTTTTTGTTTGTTTGATTCTTTGTTTTGTTTTGTCACACCCAGCAGTATACAGGGATTGCCCTCAGAAATCGCCTCCTGGCAGGCTCGCTAGGGGGAGGGGGAACCACATGGGATACTGGGAATCAAATCACCATCCATCCTGATTCAACTGAATGCAAGACATATGCCCTACCACTGTTCTAATGCTCTGGTCATAGAAAGGAATATCTTCAATATATCATGTTAAAAATGTGGAAGGTAGGACTGAAAGGATCTGTCACTTTCACCTGTTTCTCTTCTCTTCTGTCTCCTGAAACTCTCCTAACAAGGACAAGAAAGACCCAGCGAAAACTGACTTCCAGAGGTGTCCCAGCAGAAAGACCAAGAAAGACCTGGAGAAACTGTCTCCCAAAGGTGCCCTAACAGAAAAGTGCACTTCTTTGTCTGTGAAGGCGGGAGAGGTCTGGCCCCTGCTGTGTGCGTAGCAACTAGAAGAGAGACTGAACAGATCTGTCCTCTTCGCCCATTTCTCTTATCTTCTGTCTCCTGAAACTCTCCTATGAAGGCCAAAAACGACCCAGCAAAATCTGTCTCCTAGAGGCTCCAGAAAAGTGCACTCTTTCTAAATAATGAACTCCACCATAACTCGTAGAAAAAAAATTACACTACAAGCGTGACAATGGGAAAACTTTGTAAGCAAAAACCACGCACAGAGAATGAAGAAGATACCTCTGATGACCCAAAAAATATCAACCTTTTGGTTAATCTCTCACATAAGGAGTTTAGAATATAAATATAGAGGATCCTCATAGAAATCAAAGAAATTATAGATCAAGCTAAACAGAACACAAAGATAGAAATCAGAAAACTCCAAACTGAAATAACAGGTCCCAAAAACATAATAGCTGAACTGAAAACCTCAATGGAAAGTCTCTCTAACAGAGTAACACAAAAATACAATTCAAAAATCCCTTCCTCACACCTATATTTATTGCAGTTATATTTACAATAGCCAGACTCTTGAAACAACTAAGATACCCTTCAGCAGATGAATGGCTAAAGAAACTGGTATATATACACAATAGAATATTATGCAGCTGTCAGGCGAGATGAAGTCATGAAATTTGCCTATACATGGATGTACATGGAATCTATTATGCTGAGTGAAATAAGTCAGAGGGAGAGAGATAGACATAATAGTCTCACTCATCTATTGGTTTTAAGAAAAAATAAAAGATATATTGCAATAACATTCAGAGACAAAAGTGATAAGGGCTGGAAGGTACAGCTCACAATATGTTCACCACAAAGAGTGGTGAGTGCAGTTAAAGAAATAACTACACTGACTATTATAACAATGTGAATGAATGAGGGAAGTAGAAAGCTGGTGTCAAATGCAGGCAGGAGGGGTGGGGAAGAGGGAGATTTGGGACATTGGTGATGAGAATGTTGCACTGTGGGTGTTCTTTATATGACTGAAACCCAACTACAATCATATTGTAATCAAGGTGTTTAAATAAAGATATTTTTAAAAAATGGAAGGCTACTTATAAGAGAATTAATATAGACCTCCATTTAACTCTATACACAACAATTCAATTGAAATGGGATAACATGTAAGACCTGAGATCATAAAACACATATAATAAAAACAGAGGTGATAATCTCATTGATAATCTCAGTCTTAGAAATGTCCTTAGGAATTTAACTCTAAACTCAAATAGAAAAGAAAGAAAAAATAAATCAGAGTGTAACAAACTAAAAAATGTTCTGTACCACAGAAGAAACCATTGTATACACAAAGGATGCTCACTGAATCTGAAAATTTACCCCTTTTTCTAAGATCACCAGTCATATTGGATTAGAACTACTTCTAATTTCTTCATGTTAATTTGATCATCTCTATAAAGGACTACATTAAGAGCCACCAGATGCTAGTGTTCCAACACACACACATATGTATATATATAATATTGTTTTTGAGCCATATTTTGTGCTCTCAGGCCTCAATCCTGGCTCTGCACTCGGAATTTACTCCTGGCAGATTCAGATCATCATATGGAATACCAGCAATCAAACCCATGTCGACCACGTTCAAGGCAAATGCTCTACTCGTTGTGCTTGCGCTCAGGCCCCAAATATATCTTTTCTAAGAAACCTTATTCAATCCATACTAGCATTCTTTAAAATTGTCTCTGAATCATGTATTTAGGCAACATTAATACATTACTTAGCACATCAGCACATCATAAATAAAATTCTAAACATCATATGTAGCTATAATTCAGTCCTTCAAGTTTTTTTTATTTGCCCTATGTATCACTAAAATGAAGCTCTATATAACCTGGTGTATATTGTTTTATATTGTACGTGTATATATTTTAATATTTGCTAAAGCAATTTATGACCACAAAATTTTATGTTGCAGCCTGGGAGAGACAGTCTAGTGGGTAGGACATTTGCTTTGCATGTAGCTGACTGGAGTTTGATTCCTTGCACTGAATGGTGCTTTAAGCCTGTCAAGGGTAAGCTCCAGCTTATCCAATAAGCTACTGGGTATCACCAAAAACAAACAAAAAGAATTCAAGTTACACAGAAGTGAAAAAAGCAAAAGGTGTACAAAAGCTTCTTCACCTGCCTTTCTCAAGTTCCATATCAAAACATTTCGTTCAGAGTACTTTCTTCCAGGGTTTTTTTATGTGTGTGAAAATAATAGTTATTTCCCTTTTCATTGATATTCTAGTATGTTTTAATTATCACATATTATTTACCTATAAAGAAAAGCAAAAGAGCTTCAAAAAATAAAATGGAAAATTTATTTTAAGACATTATAAACATATCTCTGGAATTTTAGGATAAAAGACAGAGGAAAAATTACTCTGTAAGGAGAAAGGTAACTTAATTGTTTGCATGTTATAATAGAAATGCCACATAAATTTTCTATCAATTCAGCTACTTTTCATTTGGTAAATAATTGACCAGTTCAGCTTCTGGCACAATAGCTTCTCAGTAAAAATTAATTAGACAATAAAATAGTGTCCAAGAAACATCTTCTGGGACTGAATTAGGAATCTGAGGGATGTACAGGTGGTGTTGTCACTGCTTTGTCCAAGTAACAGTTGGAGTTTCTAAGAGAAAGGTGGCTATGAGGAGTAAAATGTTGCTTACCCAGATGGTATCAAAGAAGGAGGTTTCATTTTCTGGATTCAACCTAACACCAAATAAAAATTAGTGGACTCAAAATGCAGCACATGTCCATAATAAAGGGAAGCATATGCTTGTCCAAAAGTGAACCTAAATTCATTCAAAGTTCTGAAAAGGTAGGGAGAAAGGAACTCTCATTCACTGCTGGTAGAAATTCAGACTAGTCCAGCCTTTTTGGAAAACAATATGTATATTCCTCAAAAATACTAAAAATTGAGCTTCATGATCCAGCAATACAACTTCTAGGGATATACCCTAGGAACACAAAAACACACTACAAGAAAAATGCTCTCTGCATTATGTTCATTGCAGCACTTTTTATTATAACCAGAGTCTGGAAATAATTCAAGTGCCCAAGAACAGATGAGTGTAAAGAAACTATAGTATAGTTTCTTAGAATATGTAGGAATAGGAATATACACAGTATAGAAAAACTATGTAGCCATTAGGAAAAATAAAGTCACAAAATTTGCTTATACATGGATGGATATGGAAATTATTATGCTGAGTGAAATGAGTTAGAAGGAAAGAGATAAACATAGAATAATCTTACTCATTTGTGAGATGTAAGAAAAATAAAAGATAATATGATAATAGTACCCTGAAACAATAGAAATGAGGATCAAGACGTCCAGTCCATGGTTGGAAGCTTGAAACAAAGAGTGATGAGTGCAATTAGGGTAGTTCATTGTGATGATGATAGTTGGAACTGATCACTCTGGACAAGAACTGGATGCTGAAAAGGCATAAAATGATATGCATGATACCCCTTCATTACCAAAAGTCAAACCACAGTCTCAAATAAGAAAAGAAAGAGAAAAGAAAGAAAGAAAGAAAGAAAGAAAGAAAGAAAGAAAGAAAGAAAGAAAGAAAGAAAGAAAGAAAGAAAGAAAGAAAGAAAGAAAGAAAGAAAGAAAGAAAGAAAGAAAGAGAGATAGAGAGAGAGAGAGAGAAAGAAAGAAAGAAAGAAAGAAAGAAAGAAAGAAAGAAAGAAAGAAAGAAAGAAAGAAAGAAAGAAAGAAAGAAAGAAAGAAAGAAAGAAAGAAAGAAAGAAAGAAAGAAAGAAAGAAAGAAAGAAAGAAAGAAAGAAAGAAAGAAAGAAAGAGAAAGAAAGAAAGAAAGAGAAAGAAAGAGAGAGAGAGAGAAAGAAAGAAAGAAAGAAAGAAAGAAAGAAAGAAAGAAAGAAAGAAAGAAAGAAAGAAAGAAAGAAAGAAAGAAAGAAAGAAAGAAAGAAAGAAAGAAAGAAAGAAAGAAAGAAAGAAAGAAAGAAAGAAAGAAAGAAAGAAAGAGAAAGAAGGAAGGAAGGAAGGAAGGAAGGAAGGAAGGAAGGAAGGAAGGAAGGAAGGAAGGAAGGAAGGAAGGAAGGAAAGAGAGAGAGGAAGGGAAGAAGGGAGGAAGGGAGAGAAAGAGAGGAAGGAAGGGAAGAAGGGAGGAAGGGAGAGGAAGAGAGAAGGAAATACAATGCCTGCCCCAGAGGGAGGGGGGTGGGAAACTTGGAACTCTGATGGCAGAAAAGGTGCACTGGTTAATGGTGGTGTACTTTGTATGACTGAAACTCAATCATGAACAATTTTGTAACCATGGTGCTTACACAAAGTGATTATATTAATAAAAAAAAAAGTCTGCGAAAGGAACAGGAGATCTAGAATCTGGTTAAAATAAAGCACTTTCTCTCTTTTAAGCATAATGAAACAAAAATCATTTAACTCTTTCATACTATTTATATTTAATAGAGTAATATCAAGGGACTTGAGCAACAACACAAGTAGGCATTTTGCTTTATACATAGCTTACCCATGTTCAATCCTCAGCACCATCTATCATCTTCCCGGCACCACCTATTCATAGAACCAGGAGTAAGTCCTGAATACTGTCAGATATGGAACCCCCAAAAAGGATGATATCAAGAGCTCTTCTAGTCTTCTAATCTCAAAGTATCTCCTAAGTATTTTTTCTACATAAAAATTAGAAAAATTTTAAGTAAGATATAGATCCACTTACTAATTAGACCCAGCAGGAATTAGAGAAGTAATTATAATGACCGAAGAATCCAGTGATGTCCAAAGATAATTAAAAATAGATTCATAAATAATATTCACAATTTCAGCTGATTTTATACCATCATGTAGAATGTGAGTAGAGAAGAGATATTAAAAAGAAATAAAGATTATATACATTATTATATGTATTGCCATTGTTCTCTTTATCTAGGTCCACTTTGCCTGTAATGCCTCCCTTTGATTCTTGTTTTTAATTTGTTTTCACATTTGTAGATTTTTTTAAATTTATAATAGTTAAGGGAATGTGTATTCATTGATGTTAATATTTATGGTCTTAGTATACACAAGTTTTTCAAGAAATTTTTCTGCTATTATGTTTCTGATTATTGCTCATTTTCATTTCTTTATGGAAATACTATTTTCTTTATATTATTCTTTGCTATTCAAAAAACTATAAAACTTATTAAATTCTTTAAATGTGTGTGTTTGTGTGAATGGGTGTGTCTATGCGTGAGTAAAAACAGAATTTGTAGCCATCGCCTCATAATCCAGCAACTCTCTTTCTCCCTATTTCTGGCTTTACCACAACTTTCCTTTTGGCTCCTTGTTGTTGTGGCAGATGTTGATGAGGTTGTTTTGCTGTTGTTTTCACTATAAAATGAGTACCAGTCTGGCCAGACATCGTGTTTGTCAACATGGTTGGTTTTATTTTTTATTTCTTAATTTTATTTATTGTACATTTGGAAGTTAATCAGATCTTCTTGGGGATCAAAAATGGAGGCAGGTTAATGCATTCAGTGGTGGCTGGGGGAGGTAAATTTGAAAATAAAACACTTCTGACTCCATACTCTTGACCTATTTCTTTGTTTTGTTTTGTTTTGTTTTTGTTTTTTCGGGCCACACCCATTTGATGTTCAGGGGTTATTCCTGGCTACTCGCTCAGAAATTGTCCCTGGCTTGGGGGAACATATGGGATGCTGGGGGATCAAACCATGGTCCTTTCCTTGGCTAGCGCTTGCAAGGCAGACACCTTACCTCTAGCGCCACCTTGCCCACCCCAACTCTTGACCTATTTAACTCTTGATATTATGAATCAAATATATCCATAGAAGAGAGCATAAAAATCCATGATGCCAATATTTCAAACTATATGTCTATGTGAATGTAAGTAAAGATGTACAATTCATAATGGCACTCTATAATTCATATGACTAAAAGTCCAATATAACAGTAAAATTTAGGACTGGAGTGATAGCACAGTGGCAGGTCATTTGCCTTGCACACGGCCTAACCAGGACAGACTCAGGTTCGATTCCTGAATCCCATATGGTCCTCCGAGCCTGTCAGGAGTGATGTCTGAGTGCAAAGCCAGGAGTAACCCTGAGTGCCACTGGGTATGGTCCAAAAAACAAAACAAAACAAAACAAACAAACAAAAAACCCACAGTAGAACTTAAAAACAACATTGTAAAATATAGTATTACCATGATGATATAGAGAGCTTAGGATAGCTTATCCAGTGACTAATAGGAATAACATTCTACATCCTGAAAGAAATATAGTTACTTTCTTCATAGTAATAATATGTTTGATAATCTCCTTTCTTAGGATTTCTTATTTGCCCTAAAAGACCCTGTTTTGTTATGTAATTGAAAAATGAAATGCATCATGAAAAGTGAGTTTCTATTTTATATCCTTCACTGATTAAGCTATCCAGTTTACATAATGTCAACAATTGTTAAGGACAGAGATTAGATATTATTTAAAAGCAAGCAGACAAGCAAATGAATAAATAGCTTTTCAGACTTGCTGACAATGATGGAATTGTATATGAAATTAAAAACTTACTCACATTTAAATAATATTGGTAGTATTTAAAATTATTATACTGCAGTGCGTTCATATAGAAAAGTCTTATATTGAGCTTCTTAACAGTAAAACTGGAAACTAGAAGATTGTAAAAATGTCCCACACCATATTTCCAATCATGGTTGAGCACATATGAAGTAGAATAACCACAAAGAATTAAAAAACCAAGCTAGTTGGAGGGAGAAAATCATAGAGTCGGCGACTCCTTGCCTTACTGTCTTTCTGGGCCCACCAAACAGAAACCTCTCTTTATTGACTAGCTCAAATTCAACAGGGAGGGGAGAGTCCAGTGAGAGACAAAAGTACCTATTCAGGTGGACTTTTACAAAACAAAGAAATTAGTAAAAAGAAAGAGGAAATTGGAGAATGCCTTTGTTTTGGGTAAAAGCAGAGTATAAACTACAGAAGACTAACAAAATTCTCAGAAAAAATATTTAAACAAGAATTGTATTTTTTATGTTGTCTACTTTTTTATTTTACTTTTTACATGCCTTCTATAATCTTTCAGTAGCAAATCCTTTATGTTACTCATATTTATAATCTTCATTTTTACCTTGAAATTTTTATGGAGAAAAATCTAAAAGCCATTCATATAATTACCATCCTTGCTCACGAGTCTTGCTAAGAATTTAATAAGCAACAAAATATTCAAAAGCCAATTATAGAATCTGCTTGTTTTTCTGGAAGTTAAAATGCCATTTGCACATTTCATCTCATTCTTACCAACAATTTATATTGTTGCTCTTTTAGTTTGCAGCCATTCAAATACTGTATCATGCAGTGATATTATTACAGTGAAAGAAGGGGTGAGGGGAGGGCCTCCAGGTCACCTAGCTAATGCTACTGATTATTTTAAATCTTGACAACACGAGGGGTGGTAATAGTAACACTTAAAAGGGAACCACAAATCAGACACCATCTTCTTGGATACCCTTACCCACAAGACACAGCAGCCTCTTTAAGCCCTGACCTGGCTGGCTCAAAGATGCAAGGTACCCAGGCTGATAAAAGGAAAAGGAGTAATTCTCACATACATGCACATGGACAGAAAACAAAGTCAATGGGACAAAAATAGGACAAGGAGCCTTGAGAGAAAGGCTGAAGAACCCAGTAAGAGACTATAGAGCATTATTGACAGAGCAACAAGCCATCTACAACTGGACATCAGGCACACTGGACTCTCAATGGACAGTGAGAGAACAGTGTAGACTAAGGACATTATTCACCAGACCACCTAGGGATAAAATCAATGATAAACCACCATTAGGCCTAGGCCTAATGTGCTCAGAAGTCACTCCTGGCAGGCTCAGGAGACCATATGGGATGCTGGGAATCAAACCGGTATCTATCCTGTGCTGGCTGTATGCAAAGCAGGTGCCCCGCTGCTGTGCTATCTCTTCGGCCCTCAAAACTACTTTCTCAAAGCTGTCAACTAGTTATCATGAACATCTGAAGTATTTTATGCTAATTTTACAGACAAGAACTCAAGGACCCACTTAAGAACTAAACCTGTTCACAGTTATAATATCACATGGTGGTTATAATAAGCACTTCTCTAATGACATTAATATTCATTTAGGGGAATATTTCTTACATTCTTTGCTTTTCTAGAATGACTTCATTTTTAACTGTTCCTATTCTAGTATCTCATCACTTGACTCTTCACAAGAGTTAAATTCAACTTATAGTACAATGCATTTCCATTTCTTGCTGAAAATGATTCAAAAGTATGTTTCTCTGTCTCTTTTAGTAATGTATTTTTTATTTGTTGTTCAGAATCCATTAATAATTTATGCCAGATCCCACCCTACTTTGCTTTATTTTTCACCTTTGAAGATAATATTAATCTAGTATATTCTTTAGTTGTAAAATAGATCTGGCTAACTTCTCCCAAATCCCTTTTTAGATAGCCTGGAAATCATTAAATTTTATCCTAAAATTAAGGAAAGTTAAATTAAAGAAATAATTTAATTAAGGAAAGTTCTAAAATGGGGAAAAACCAACTGGGACTACAGGAGTGAGAAAGGCAAGACATGGGAGGCTGTGCTTCATATTCAAACTGAAAACAGTGTTTTCACAAAATAAGATAAAAGATTTTAAAGTATTATTCATATGTTTATCCAAGGAGCAAAGTGAAGTTGAGTGGTCTTAGAAATGATATAACACTTTATTTTTGAGAATGACTACATGACCTAATTATGGAGAAAAGATTAGAAACAATGTGGTATAGTACATTACTTGAACTGTACTTAACTTTCCATCTTAGCTAACAATTTCTTCTATCAGGCCGTTTGTGGCCCTCCGTACAACATTTTATGGCCCTGCCCTAGAGGAATCTTTTATTGTTTTGTTTTGTTTTAGTTGTTTGGGTCACACACCCCCAATGTTCAAGGCTTACTACTGACTTTGCACTCAAAAATCACCCTGACTTTGCCTCCTGGGACCCCCAGGTAAACTGAGTTTGAGACCCCACCACTATAGGAGTATTGACCCTTAGTTTATTTTTGTCCTTTTTTAAGAAACATTGGTTTAGAACATCGTATGTTTTTGATATACAGCACTATAATTCCAGGACTATATACTGAATTATAATTCACCAAAATAATTCACCCAAAATCTTTGAGAAAAAGATTGAGTATTTTTTCTCAATCAAATCTAGTTTTCATCCACAATCTTACAATTAACACTTTTTAGCCAATTGATTCATTCCCTCCACCCATTTGCCCTTTT